>NC_136072.1:85002914-85068439 GCF_964261635.1 Lissotriton helveticus
GGCATCACATTTGGCTCTTTTTTTTTTTATTTGTTTTTTAGTAAAGTAATATCTGTGCTGGCTATTGGAATACACAGAGACTGTCTGCAACAATAGTTTAAAGAAGGGGCAAAACTTTCTAGCCATGGGGCCAATATTTCTGTACCAGAAGCTGGAGTTCAATACTAGTGGAAACTCACTTGTTCCCTAAGGTAGCAGTAACCACTGGTAACTCCCTTGGCCAGATTTGGGACCTGAACCTTGATACCTTCAACAGAATGCCAGGAGAAACTCCCTTGCAGTCTACCTTGAAGAAAGGACCTGACCAGCTCCTCAGGAGAGACATTAGAAGTACTTTCACAAGGAAAACAGTGCCTAGAAAAGGGAAGAAATTATAAAAAGCACAAGGGGAGACCCCAGAAATACTAAAGACCTGGGGCAGTATAGTTAACAAGAGAACTGTGGTCCATGATGCATCAATCTGAAACAATAATTGTAACCAAATAGCAATTTAATCATGAGATACAATAAGAAAATATGATGGCTCAATGGGTGCCAGTGAAAACTTGCTTGGTGCTTTCTTTAGGTAAGCTACACACGTGTGATAAAAGTGAACACGGTGCGTATCATACAAATTTAGAACAGCACAGCCAATTCATTTAAAATACATAATTTGTCTGCGACAAAGGCAACGATGTTTCGACCCATTTACACTTGTGGGATCATCATCAGGTCTCTGTGATATATGAAGCCCCAGAGGAAGAGAGAGTTGGAATTACCAAAAACAAATAAGAAGGCTGAAAACAGCACTATCTAGGTACAATTAAGCTTAAACCCAGTTTTTGACAAACATTAAGTCGAGATCAGAGGCACTATGAGCTAAAAAGCAAAGAAAGAAGAATTCAAATTTAAAAGACGGTCCCATGAAAGTACAGCAACAAGTGAGAGATATTATGAAGACTCGCATAGAAAATAGAAGGAACCGGCTCGATGAACAACTTTGCAGGGATAAAGGAAAAATGGTGCATTCGTCTCAAGTGGAATACAGGATGTTAGGACTGGAAGGCAAATTAATCAGAGAGAAGTGTGCAGAATTGGAGGAGGGGTAATCGGGAAACAATAGCGGTGCAACAAAGTGTGGATACATTGAGATCACGAGTGGTCCAAAAAGATTGCATCAGAGGACACAGCCCGGGCAATAGCAGCAGAGTGTTTTACCTTTTGTGAAAGACACTATGGGAGAATGGGTGAGCCACCAAAGTCTGGTGAGGACTGAAACTATCTCAGACCCCACCAGGTGTCTTTAGATTAAGAAATATGTACCGTCATTCAGTGTCACAGGCAGCATACAGATCTAAATATAGCCAGGAAACTGTAAGGAAAACTGGGGGAAACATCCTTTACAATTAGGTATCTACCACGTTGTGCCTTTTCCACACATTTTTTAGCATGCATGTTTTTACTACGTGTTTTTACAATGCATGCTTTCACCGTGCATTTAAGGTAAGCTAGAGGATGTGGAGGGGGTGCCCCCCCCAAATACATTGGGAGAGGTGTGGTGCCGCGGCCAGGGCGACTGACGCTGGAATCTGGGGATCAGGGTTCGATCCCCGGCGGCAGGGTAGCCCAGCACCATGTGACTCTGGGCAATAGCTTGCTTAATCTTCCCGACGGCCCCCAGCGCCTAGAGACCCTAACGGGTGATTGTGCGCTATACAAATGTGGATTATTATTATTATTATTATTATTGTGTGTGTGTATGTATATATATATATATATATATATATATATATACACACATTCATTCTCTCTCTCTCTCTCTCTCTCTCTCTCTCTCTCTCTCTCTCTCCCCATCAGAAAAGCATATGAGTTTTTAAAAAAATGCGGGGTAACAAATGCATGGTTAAGGCATGCAATGTATTTCTTTGCGTTGTTCCGTCAAAACTAGTGTCCCCAATGATCAGTTCAGACAGATGGCCAGGGTAGATGGAAGGAAAATTAAGAACATAAACATTGTCTTTTGCTATAGGACATAGACCTAAGCAAGGTTTTCTCTGCTGGCATTAGGATGTGATATTCAATAAGAATCACTTTATACCCTTAACCAGTGCTTAATTGTACTACTGTCCCCATCACATCTTCAACAGAGTCGCCAACACCATCGCAGGCATGCTTCGCCACACCATCAGCCGCTCCCTGACGAACTCATCCTTCCCCGACGACCGGAAACACGCCGATGTCAACCCCCTCCTGAAGAAGCCCTCAGCAGACCCCACCAACCTCAACAACTACAGACCCCTGATCCCGTTCCCAGCGAAAGTCATCAATAAAGCCATCAACAGCCAACTCGCCACCTTTATCAAAGAGCACAACCTCCTCGACTCCTCCCAATCCGGCTTCAGAAAAAACCACAGCACAGAAACCGCCCGCCTAGCCTCTACAGACAACATCCGCACCCTACTAGACAAAGGAGAAACAGTAGCGCTCATCCTCCTCGACCTCTCAGCGGCCTTTAACACAGTCATCCACCGCACTCTAACACGCAGACTCCACAACGCAGGAATCTGGGACAAGGACCTCGAATGGATCCACTCTATCCTCTCCGGCAGAATGCAGCGGGTCAGACTCCCTCCCTTCCTCTCGGATCCTACACCAACCACCTGCGGAGTCCCCCAGGGTTACCCCTAAGCCCCACACTGTTCAACATCTACATGGCTCCACTCGCCCCCCATCGTCAGAACCCACGGACTCAATAGTTTCATACACAGACGACACCAAACTCATCCTCTCCCTATCCAACGAACCCAACGCAGCCAAACACAACTTTCAAGAAGGCATGGAAGCTGTCGCCAAATGGATGAAAAGCAGCTGCCTACAACTTAAAACTGACAAAACAGAAGTACTCATCATGGGCCCACACCCGATGCCTGGAACAAAACTTGGTGGCTCCCTGCCCTTAGAAGCCCACCCACCCCCACGGACCACGCACGCAACCTTGGAATGATCCTGGACTCCGAGCCCAAAATAGGCAACCAGATCAACTCAGTCACATCGTCCTGCTTCCACAAACTCCGCCACCTCCGCAAGACCTTCAAATGGATCCTTCTCTAGCACAGAAAGACCATCACTCACGCCCTAGTCATCAGCAGACTCGACTATGGCAACGCACTCTACGCCGGAATAAACAAAAACCTCACCCACAAGCTACAAAACATCCAGAACACCGCTGCAAGACTGGCCCTTAACCTGCCACATGTCCCAGCACCTGTGCACACTCCACTGGCTCCCCATCCAGAATAGAATCACCTTTAAGATGCTCACCCACGCACACAAAACCCTCCACAAAACCAGACCAGCATACCTGAACAGCCGACTCAAATTCCACGCACTCCAAAGGACCCTACAATCAGCCCAGCTCTCCTACGCTGTGGTCCCCCACACCAGAAAGACCAGCTCAGGAGGCCGCTCCTTCTTCCTTGCGTCCAAAGCCTGGAATGCCCTACCACTCCACCTCAGACAGACAACATCACTCTGCATCTTCACGAGAAACCTCAAAACTTGGCTCTTCAACAGACCCTCTCCTTGAAGGACTGAAACCTGCACCTCCCCTCTTCCTCAGCACCTTGAGACACTTACGGGTGAGTTGTCGCGCTTAACAAACACATGATTGAATAACTTGTAAAAGAATAAGTGATGGGGCCAACAGTTTTGTTAAGAAGCCTGCCACCATCACTATTGAGTATACGGGTGTCAAACACCAATGTTGCATGTTCTTGATTCTACCTAGTACCTCTTTATGCATCACCAGGCACTGTCTGTCCCTTTATCTCTTTGCTTCGGGTTCTTTTAAATGCCTAATTACATTATTTTGTCTCTGTATTTCTCTTCCCCCTTCTATCCTGTTTTGCCTCACTTGCTCTAGGTTAAAGTTTGATGAGGAAAAGTAAGTGCCAGTCTCCATAATGGTGGTTGCCGGCGTACCCCACCAGCAACCACTGACCAAAAATTAAGGACCGACCCTAACCTTATTTTGAATGAGCGGTTATTAGGGAAACAAATTAATTTAGAAGACAGATTGGACTCAGTTTTAGACTCCTTTCAAAATATCACCAAAATGGGACAGCCGGATATAGGGCGAATCAAACTTAGGCCCAGTAAAGAAGCAGATATGGCTGTATTTATCACATTTGGAACCTGGCTAGTGGAACTACTTAGAGAAGGCATGAGCCTGAAGATTTGCAAGGACCATGACTTATTTTACAGATGAATCATTAAAACATGCCAGCTTGTCACGACTCCGCTCACTCATTAATTCTGCCGCACAGGCGGGGAATCAATTTCGTGTGGGCGGGCCGCGGCCATTATGACGAGCCCAGCTCGTCATGAGCACAGCTCCACTGTGCCTCATGACAAGCTGGGCTCGTCATAAGCACGCAAGGGGTTAAGCTTTGGGATGGCACCTGTTCCAACTTACAAAGGGAGTGGTCCTCCAAACTGTGAGAGTGCCAGTATGGTGGGGTGTGAAAATGTGAGTGGTCCTCTAAATTGTGAGAATGCCAGCATGGCGGTGGGTGTTGCCCAGCTTTCCTATCCCCATTCCCAGGATCCAGCTAACTTCAGTCAATTTCTACCTCAATGGCCAGAGCAGCTTTGAGGGATCGGGAGAGCGGAACTGAGTGGCACTTGTGTTTCAACATGGCAGAGAGCATGGTTCAGATTCCACTACAATATTTTATTACTGGAAAGGAACCCCTAAAGCTTGGGTTATAGGCGAGAATCCACATAGCATGAGTCTCTGAATTGTTTTGAGTTTTCTTCTATAATGTCAGGGACACCCGTAAGCAATCCGAATTATAAGATGCAGGTACGGTTTTAGGCAGTTGTATCAATGTTTGTGAACAGTATTGAGTTGTTAGTAATAGAGATAGTAGGATGAAGCAACTTTAATTAATAGATATAAATAGGACATCCAGCAAGATACAGGACTTTCATCATTACTTATTACTGTGCATGTTACCTTAAGAAATTAATTGTCCGAAGTGCTGGCTTTTTGGAACTTTCATGAAGATGTTGTGGTTGGAGGGAGGAAACTATTTTTTGATCCCTTTCCTGCTTGAGATGATCCTCAGTGCTTCAGTTTATGGAAATTTGATTGTCAGGTGGCATTACCTTGCATGCAGGTAGGTTCCTGGTTGGAATGTAGCGTATGACCACTTATGCATGCATTCTTAGTCCTTGTTCCAGAATGCCATGTTAATACATCAACTGAACCATGACTAGTCATGTAGTTGGCTTCACTACTGTTGTTGTTGTTTATATGAGTGTGATAGAGCGCTATGTTATTCGGAAAATTGTAGGGGTGCACCATAATCCCAAGTAGTCAGCACCCGCATATTTAGAGGATTATGTTAATGTGTGATCATTAGAAATGTAAGACTAATCGAGTGTATTGCAAATGTAGTTATGTGCTCACTTAATTTGAAGATTGATGTAGTGCTTAAACTGAGAAATGCCTTAAGTAATGTAGAAATTGTTGCTTTACGTATTAAATGTTGCATTAGGTTAACGTGCCATAGTAAAGTAGCACGTGTAGGTAGCTATTAATGAAACGTGTGATGTATTAACCCAAGGAGAATAATATTGCCTTAGAAATGTATAAGAATTAATGCCTTTTAAAGTGATTATCAAATAACCGGATTCTGATGTTATGTTAGAAGTGCATTTAAATGTGTACAGGCCTGGGGCGAGAAAGGCCAGTAGAGGCCTAACTGTATTTTTCTTAGCATGACTTGAGATGCAGACCTGAAATGTCTTTGGGAAAAGGCTCCTTTTTCAGTTGAATTTCAAATTGTGACTTGTACAAGGTTGTTTCTCATGTATTTCTGTTGTAGGTGCAAGGCCATGGAGCTTATTAGGTAGAATGAACCATTGTTTAGAAGTTAGGACGGTAGGAGTAGGAATGAAGGGAGTGCCTTGGTATGCACAACTGCAACATTTGGCGGAGAAGGTGCCTGGGACCCAAGGACACAGCAACGGTTTTTGGACGAAGATGGAACCAGACTGGAAAAATCCATAAGCTAGCACCTGCCTCAAGAGGAGTTGCGGAGGTGTGTCTACCTTTTTGTGATTTTGTATTAGGGAAAGTGCCCGAGAGAGAAGAGTCAGTCTTGGGTTAGTCAGTCTTGGGCAGTGCAGTTGGAGATGCAGTTAGAGTAGGGTCAGTGAGATTTTAGAGGTAACTAGGCAGGAGAATAGAAGGAGCATCTTAGAACGAGCTCAGTGGCTTAGGCTACTCACTGATGGAAGGTGAATGTACTTCTTAGGAAGTCTTCACGGCTGACACCTAATTCTCTTGCCTGGGGTTGATGCTAAGTAGGGATGTCATTTAGTGTTAGTGTAGGGACAGACTAACTTTCTTTTCTTTCCTTTTGAACGAATGTAGTTAAAGCTTTAAGCTGGATCTGGTATTATTTGCCTAATGCTTTTAGAAATAACTCTGCTCATCATATTGAGTCATATGAGACTCTTGCGTAGGATTAGGTTTGTATTAGTCCCAGTCTATTTCTTAAACCTCTTGCTGAGTTGCTTATATATTCAGTTGTTTTTGGCTTTGTAATAAAATCCCTAAACTTTATTCGGTAGTCAGTGGTTCTTGATTTGGAGTTAATTGGCTAAAGTAGTAACCGCATCGCTGCGGCGGCTTTTCCCGCTGTGCGCGGCGGTTTTAAAAAACCCGCAGTTCATGACGAGCTCAGCTCGTCATGAGCGCACGGCAGAAAACGCTCATGACGAGCTGAGCTCGTCATCAGCCTGGAAGGGATTAAAGTTGTTATGACTACTGTTGTTCTCCCCTTCACACTTCTTCGCAGACAATAAAGATCCAGTTGACTGAGGATTCTAAAGATTGCTAAGAAAATCTAGTAAAGAATCCAGCCTTCCCAAGTGGATGAGCTTTGAGGAGTAGTGAAACTGAGATCCTGCAACCAGACTGTTTCTTTGCAGCCATAAAAAAAGAGGTATATTTAATATTGCTCTAAACTCATCACATTCTGGTCTATAATTGAG
The DNA here is from genome assembly GCF_964261635.1 of Lissotriton helveticus. Classification (NCBI taxonomy): domain Eukaryota; kingdom Metazoa; phylum Chordata; class Amphibia; order Caudata; family Salamandridae; genus Lissotriton; species Lissotriton helveticus. Next base: position 85,009,959 of record NC_136072.1, read on the forward strand.
GCTTCCTCTAGGAGCTATCTGCCATTCAAATGAGTTTTGCCGCTGGTGAGGCAACACCAGGCTTATCGGTCTCCTGTCCGCGCAAGGTCCCAATTGTCAGGTGGTTGGAAACAGGCAAGCAGCGGCGCCGAGTGGAGGCTGAAGGCTCACTGTAGCAGCAGCTTCAGGAGATGTCCCCAATGAGGACAGGAATGAAGTAAAAGGTGGGAAAGCAGAGGTAGCATCGGAGGCGCAATCTACTATTGGCCCTTGAGGGAGGACCGGTCAAAGAGAATAGAGTTGCAGTCCGAGATCTTCCTCATTAGAGTAGGTAATTTAGGACAGAAGCTAAATAGGCTACTCAGGAGCCACCCCTCATAGGGCTCAATACGCCACTTGATTGAAGCTAGCCTGGCTGATGACGGCTGATTAGCCAGAAACCGGTCCCAGGATGCTGGTTTCCGGTCCAGGGAAGACATGGCTTGGCAGTTCGGACTGGACTGTTCCCATGAGGCACAGGGTCAGACTGATTTGCATATGACCATGTCTGAACTGGGGTGGCAGAGTGGGCTAAAGAACGGTGATGGATCAAACCCAGATCAGTTGACTGGGGTGAGTGCTTACAAAGTTCAACACTTCGTCCATCATCCCCTTTGGTTTTGCTTTGCTCAACACGCCTAAAGACAAGCTGCTTCCAAACTTTATACTGCTTGCAGGTGGAGTTAGGGGTGGACGCCCAATGCAAGGGAAAGTTCTTCACCAATAGGTTTCCACCAAGAATGGAGTTTTTTTGGGACAGCGATGAAGTAATGTGAATGGAAAATTATAAAAGAGCAACCCCATTATCAGAGGAGGTTTTGTGATTTTCTTTTGCAAGCACTAAGGTTGAATAAGGAACCATCTTCAGAAGAAACCCTCTAGAGCTCCTAGAGTGCCATCTGTCCCCCCTCGGAGACGGGAATCCATTTGACAGGTCACCACAGTCTGAAGTGTAGCAACTCTGACACCCACATTGTCCTTGTACTGCAAAAAAGACCTTTGAGATACAATTACAAGTTGTGTCCTTTGCCTAAACACTGGAGGCTGTATCACAGTACTAACCAAAGGGCAATCCAATATGAAAAAAACAATGTTTTTTAACACTAGATTCCTACCAACCATTGATGGATAGAAGAACTCTTGAATGAATCGCAGTACATGAGGCTAGGATAGCTAAGGTGGTTAATGAACTAGCTACAGACATATACAATCTATAGAGGTTTCCTCAGACTTCTGAAGACAGAAAAAGGGTACCCCCAACATTTTCACTGGGCATTTTATAAATAGGATGGGCTACTTTGTTACATCACTTGGATGCTACAATGCATAATGTTGATTAAAAATGGCATTAAGATAAAGTCAGACACACTATCATGATCAAGCAATCTATAGAAATAAATAAAACGTTCCTTCAGCAATGCACCTTTTTGGTGGATATTGAATCTACTAGAAGATTCCTAACCTTTTAATCTCCCCAGGTACCAGACTGGAACTGGAAGCTCTTGCAACAGGTCATGTGCGAAAGTAGGTTGTGCCTGTGGCCTCCATTGTGACTCAGCCTTGCTCCAGACAAGACAACATGGAGCCGCATATGGGTGACACGCCTGCATAATGATGTCAATTATCTCCTTTTCCCATGCCAGTAGATGCGGAGCATGGCTGGCAAGACTGAATGAGAACAAATCTAACTTGGGACATTATTAGACCCAACGTCAACTCTACGGAATGGGGAGGTGGGCTAGTGGTAAGGAATCTTCAGGCAGCTACAATATCCACCAGAAAACACATTACCAAAGGCAAGTAACTTACTCTTCTGATGAATACCCACCGCTTCTTCACCTCTTAAACCACTACCAAAGCAATGCTCCCTCAAAGGAGAGTGTGAGAAGTGACTTACACCAGGAAGTCCAGCAGGACCAAATAGGCAAAATAACCGGCCATGCAAACTTGATAATAGTTGCAGCAGTATTGATGAATATAAGGATGGGAGCCCTCACTACGCTCGACAGATCTCCAAGATGGGAAATTCCAAACTAAGGATATAGTCACAGCCTTTGCCCTAGTGGAATGAATCCTTAGACACGCAAGAAGGTCTTTCTTTAAAATGCATAAGACCGTATAATGCAGAGAACAACTCATGGGGACAAGGCTCACTTCTAAACTGCCTTTCCTTTCTTCACATTGGCAAAAGAAACAGTGGATCATCAATGTGGTACTCCATAGTCTCATCAATTCTGAAGATAAGGGCATGGCGTGGGTGCAACTGGTTTACCCCCCTCTCGCCTTCTAGGTGCATGTGTTGGAGAGAAGAATGTTGGAAGAGTAAAAGATTGCCCCACATAGAAAGTTGACACCACTTTTGGAAGAAATGATGTGCATGTCCCTCGTACCAGTTTGTCATGAAAGAGGATATTATACGGAGTTTAAATGTACCAGACTCTGTGTGAAGGTAGAAATGCCTTCAAAACCACCATGTTCACGATGGCCCCAATGAGGGGTAGCCTCTGATGGGGTTGCAGATTGGATATTGACTCAAAGATAGAACCCCCAAATTAAACAGCAATGACATTTTGCTTAGCAGGTGGTCTGATATCAGCTAAAGTGATATGGCATTCAGCGGCTAGTCATTCAGGTACCAGAACACATGTATCCGTGATTTGTAAAGTTAGGCGCCAACCACGGACATGCCATTTGTAAAGACCTTAGGGCTCAATGCGAGACCAAAAGGTAGGACAGAAACTGAAAAAGAGTGGATCCCACCACAAAATGCAGATATATCCTGTGAGACTGCCAACTCAATGCATGAAAGTAATTTTTGCAGGGCCACGAAACACCATCCAGTCCTTATGGCCCAAAGCAAGCTGGACTTGTGGGAGCGACACAAGTGTGATCTTTTCTTTCAAACGTATTAATTCAAAATTCTGAGGTCCAGAATTGTCCACAGGTGGCCTTGGGGACCAAGAAATAACGAGGTAACAATTAAGCCCACCTTCGCCTTGGCCGCCATTTTGATTGCAGTACTCGCATGTGACATCCACACTTCCATGCAGAGTATTTGAACACGATCTGCCAAAAAATAGCGCAAGCACTGGGGGGCAACTGAGAAGAGGCAGTAATAACGGGCATGGCATATCCAGCTTGGGCCTCTGCAAGCTTCGTGATCAAGTTCCAGAGGGACAGGCAACACTGAACCCAACTGGTCATGAATGTCAACCCAATTGTGAAGTAAAACAATTTTGTTTAGGGGTGGGAATAACTCTGGTAATTTGCTGTTACTTAATTACACAAAATTACTCAAGATTACATGGAATTACACGAGGAGCAGAACAGCATTTAGGGACATTTTCTTAGCAAAAAATGTACCTTTGCATCACAAATGGATCAAAGGATCCATTTTGCACCAGGAAAATAGCGATAAATGCAACAGAACATAAACAGCAGCAGGTAGCAGCTCCACATGCTTGCTAAATTCACTTCTCCTGTGCTCCTGCAGCAGGATTTTTGTGCCCAACTACTCATAACTACGTAAAAGAGCGGAATAGTGTAATTTTCTGTACTTTGGCATCAACATAAAAACGCAAAATTACAAACATTACTCTGATTAATCCGGCATAGTTCAAATTTTGCCTGGGCCTAATTTTGTTTCATTGCCGGGCAAAGAGGAGGAAGACTGTAATTAATTTTGCAGCAATCTTCCCTTAGCATTGCCTCCGACTCTGAATCCCAAAAATTCTGCACGGATATAGTGTGGGGTGCAATGGTTGACAATGGTACAAGGCAAAGCCTCAAGCACAACTCAGGAACTTTTCTTACAAGAGTCGGTCCCCATCAAAGGGCATATCCTCAAAGACGTATGGGTATCTTCAAAAAGTCCAATGCAGCACAACTAGGCAAGTCTGCGGCTTATATGGATTCTCCTCGCATAGGCAACTGAGTCCATGGAGTTAAGGCCCGAGCATAAGATGTACTTGGCTGCATCCGGACCATTGTGAATTGTGTGTGCAAAAGATGCACAAAGGTCCTTCACTAAAGCCGACTGTTGGGATGTAGAAAAGTCCACCGGTCTTGGAGAGCATGCTCCCTTACCTCAAATGTAGCTTTTTGCCTCGTGTCTCCACATAAATGATAATCATGTTTGTGGGATGAAGATACTTTTGTGACATGGACGGAGACCTACACGTATTCAGGGTATAGCTGAAGTGGACTCCCGACACAGCCAGTCACTCTCCCAGGAACTTCTACTCTCCAAACAAACTTCCACAGAGAGCCTCAGAGTATCAAATGAGGTTGCACCACATCAGTAGCCTAGGTTACCTCCCCCAGTAATTACGGAAGAGTAATATTAATACTGGCCTTTTGATTAGTTGCTTCAGAACCATTTATGTACAATAATCTGTCCTGTATAACTTAGTTAAAAAAAAATCTTTTTAATAAGCACCGGATGGACATTCCATTATTTACTTGCGTTAGTTGGGGTATCGTGTTCTGCGTCTCTATATCCATACCAGCACCCTGAGTAAGTCTAGGGCATCTCAACTTCACTAACCAGGTTGTCAAGTGCTAAAGGGGTGTACTCGGTGAACAGTTTTGGGTCCAGTGCTGAAGGACACCAGTGTTAATTTGCTCTAATTGACAGTAACCACTGACAGTCTTAGGACTCACAAAAAGTTCCCAGACTGTTAAAAACTCACAGGTCTCGTGCAATGTCTAGCTAAAAGGTTAGAAGCATTTAATGAGTGCAGCCACTAGTTGGAGAAATTACTTTCTCTCCCACTGCATCAATTAATTTCAACTCCCAGTCTGAAGGGAATAGATTTAAATGTGGATTCCAGCACCACAGGCTCTCAGCAGTAGGGATCAGTGACAAGAACTTGGGGTTCAAATGTACAATTCTATGGCATCGGTAATGGGACGGCTAACAGCGAATGCGGAAAAAGCCTTCGATATGGTCAACCAAAGATTTATCGAAAAGAAAAAGTGTCTCAGAAGTAGCAGCACAATTGGGTGTTGGGTTGTCACACTCTGAGCGAGGTCAGAACCATGGGAAGGCCCAGTTGTACGACTGGAGGTCCCGACTGATCTTTGGGCCAGGAAAGTATGCCAGTTTGAACTGGAGCACCAGTGATGATTTGCAACATGACCTCCCTAAAGGCCAGTCCTTAAAGGCCCCTATCCCTAAAAACCTATTTCTACACTTCTCTATATAGCTGTATATATGTCTAATGCTGCAATACACTATATTGATTGAGTTTATATATACATATAATTCATTGGTTTAGTTAAATTTTTTGTAATGTGGCTGCTGTAACTTACTCTACCACCCACGCAGCCCCAAAAAACATAAAACAAAAACACAATTTTTGTTTAAATGTATTTAAACTCATCCAGATTTTTGGCATTCGAAATGCAGGATCCAAGATGGACTTAAATCCCAAGTCTAGCATCCCAAATAATGATAGTCGGGAATTGCAGATCCAAAATTCTGATTGTATGACCCCAAATGTATGCCAAAAAAGTTATGACAAGGGGTGGGCGGAATTTGCGTAGTCGCGCTACGCAAAGCTCAGTGAAACGGTAAAAAATCTCCGCGAGCATGCAAACGTTCCGCAAACACGCGGAATTGCTTGTTCCGCCCGTTCGCAATGCTTTTTTCCTCGGGGAGAAATATCTTGCAAACACGTATTTTGAAAGCACGAACAAGGGAAAAATTCCGAGAATTTTTGGCAATTCCGCTTTCTCCGCGGAACGCGAAATTACTCAAATTCCGCGAGCAGAACGGAATTTACCGACCTGCAATACCCATCAATACGTAAAAAGATTACTAATTGGAAAAACATATTTCACACAGAATGCATTACTACAAAGTATGATAGTATTTAGGGAGGTGGCAAGAGAACTCAGTCGCATCTTAGAAATGTGCCCTGAACAATAGCGAGAAAGTGGATCCGATAAAGGTAAAGTTATTCAAATAAAAAGAAAAAAATAATATTAATAACTCAGAAATTTAGCATATGATTTCTGGATGGAACTAATTCATGGATTTGATCTATGAACCAATAGGCTCCATCAGAAGAAGTAGGATTTGGACATTAGAGGGCAGTTGTGACAACTCTTGGGGCTACCAGCCGCACACGTTGAAGCAACAAAGGTTTCTTCACTTGCCTGCGTAGAACAGAACTACTGTGTCAATCAAAATAGTTTGTGGGGAGGACTTTGGAATTTGGCGTGAATGCAGTCTTTAGATAGGAGCCAATGGTCGCCTTCAGGATGTGGAAATTTGCAAAGTCTTTTCCTCAATCACGTCGGGAACTTTGTTTACTAAAATGTTATTGTCTTCTATGCTTCTTGAAATCTACCAAGTTTGCAAAGTCTTACATTTTGTCCCGGGAAATGTCTCCTGCAGGCAGAATGTGTGAGGTGGGTATTTACAGGGCTCGAGTCGGGGGTACACATGGGTGGACGAGGTCCACCCACTTTTTTCACAGGGTGGACGCCGTCCACCCTGCCAAGAAGTTGGGCCCCACTGAAAAAGATGCTGAATTCGTCTCGGTGTAATTTCCAAACGCCTGGACACTTTCATCCCCACCTGCACGTTGTCAGCTTTCCATCTGCAACAAGCAACAACCTGCAGGCGGGATGGCGCTTTTTTTTAGTTCAGACTCCTGCTGGGCCCATAACAAAGGCCGAATTTGAGGGGCCATCAGGCCTCCTTTTGTTGGAGTCTCCTGGCTGGGAGCAGTCAGGAGCCTCACACCTAGAAGCAAATGCAGCAGAGGGGAAACAAAGGTTAGCTCTTCACACATACTCAAGAGAAGCAGCTTTTCACTTTGTTCAGGCTCAGTTTACTAGATATGCCTGCACTGCAAGAATGTCAGATGTGTTTGTCTCTCCCAGTATTTACACAAAATAAATGTAATTTATATAGCACTTAGTACCCCTGAGGAAGCGTTGAAATAATTTAAGTACCACTATTTTTTCTTGTATAGCGCTACTCATCCCAAAGTAGTGTTAGAGCACTTTACATCACACATACATGTTAAAGTCATGGCTTGTGATGCCACTTTCTATGATGTCAATTACTGTGATGCCACATGTAATGTCATGTGCTGTGATGTCATGTGCTGTGATGTCCTGTGCCGTGATGTCACGCGCCGTGATGTCACTTGCATACTGCCCAACTAGGTTAGTCCCTCTACTTCTTTTTTTAGTACTTGTGCCCTGGGTGTTTCAGAAACTCTCTGCGAATTATTCGAAGTGATATGCCTGCTAACTTTTCCCTGGAAAAGTGAGTGTAAACTGAAACTGAATTCACATCTGGTCTCCTTTAAAAAGCAAATGTTTATAGCCCTCACTTCTAGCATTTTGTGCTGCAAGGAAATTTAGGAGGCCACCAGGGTTCTGGAGTTTTATGAAAAGCCAGGTTATGGACATATTGGATCAGTACAGAGCCATTTGTGAACTCAAAAAGGAGTGTAAACACTGCCACCACTACTCCTGCTACCCATACTTAAGGAAGTGTCTACGACATTGTAAGCCTCTTTTTCACATCTTGACTCCTTGGAGGAGAAAGTGTTAATAAGCTTGCTCAAGAATTACATTGTTACAGAAACTGAAGTTCGTTTTCTTTTGTCTCGATGTCAGACCCTAGCACTTGTTTACTCCCTTTGTTTTAAGACATGCGGTTCTCATTAAAAGCCTGTATTTGAAATCTTATATAGTTGTGTCTTGCTTATTTTATGCCTGCTGGGGAACCCCCTGGTCAGGCAGATCTGCAATTCAGATCAAATATATTTTTCTTTTGCTTATAAACATTTCCAGACTTTGTCGTTTGTGCATATTTTCCGTTTATTAAATGTATTTCTGTGTATTTATTTATATTAATGCACTCATTTATAAACGCTCTTATGCGTTGTTTTAACTTTTTTGTCTGTAAACTGAAAAAATAAAGTTGAAGTTTATTTGACACAGATATTTTTATTTTTAAGATCAGTCTATTGTTTTCATTGAACATGAAAGCAATCACATCATGTGAAACCAAGAAGCAGCACCGACACAGGATGAGACAATGATTTCTGGACACCTGTAGGCGACATAACTTAGTTGTGTCATTTAAAGGTGTGAACATGAAAGCCCTTGCTACTCCTATGCTCTTTCCTACGTCACATTCCTTGCCAACAGAATTTGTACCTTTTCACCTTTGAAAACTGTGTAACCCTGGGCGTAGGACTACGCTACGCTCGCGGAGCGTGCGTAGTTTGCGCTACTACGTGCTGTGCGAATTGCACGTAGCACTGTGCAAAAATGCTTAGGGTAGCGGGCATTTTTTGCTTGCTCGCGGTCCTCACCGTCAAGTTGGCGACCACGAGCGAGCAAAATCTCCATTGTTGCGAGAATTTTTCTCGTTCGCGATCAGCAACATCACGTTGCCGATCACGAGAATGGAAAATATACCTTCCGGCGATATTCTCAATGCGGAGAGGTCAGGTTTCTCATTGCGAGTGGTCGCATATGCTCGCGACCACTCGTGATGATAAACTACCAGTCCACGTTGAGAAAGCTGCCGCTCGAGATACAAATCTACTTGAGCGGCAGAAAAAGAACGCTTGCCCTGTGCAAAATGCTATTTTGCAATGATTGCACAGTGCGGACAAGTATCCGGCACTGTGCAATCTGTGCGAACAGCATTGTCCCTACCACGCAGTTAGCGTAGCTTGCGTAGTGCACTTCGCGTAGCACTACTATGCGAACTACACCCAGGGATAACACTGTGTGAACTAGACTAGTGATGTTTTGTACACATCATCACATGCTCAAGTCGGTATAATAGTGAACATTCCACTAGGATGACAAAGCAGGTTTTTAGACTTCTTGATTACCAGTGATTAAGCTCATGGTGCATTTTGTTGTTCAGAATGTCCACCTGCCGGAGTGATGCCAGCTATATTGGTTTCTGTTACCAAAACAACATACAGAGTAATTATTTAACTCTTAATAAAATGTATCCTTGCATACAATGATATACACAAGTTTTTAAAAAACATTACCAATATGAGATATATTACTTGGCAGTATTTCAGCCCAGGATCTAAAAAGCAGCATTACTGGCACATTCTGTACAACATATGTTGGATGTCCAGATTCACAGGTGCACTGGAGTTTGTGTAAAATGCTCCTTCCATATTAGGTCTGAAGACCATGCCCAATTAGACATGTAACCTTCCCCCGTGCTCCTTAAACATTGCACAGCATCTAATCTTCTGTAGTTGTGTGGTGTAACCACCCCTGGTCTGCCATTATCTTTTGTCTCATGTACTCTTGCTCCATGTACATTTTCCCACTTTTCCCTTGCAATGCACTATGCATTATAAGCACTACCACATTCTGTGCCTTGTTGGTGGTGTGTGCATCAAGAGGGAGGCGACAAAAATGGCATCTTTTGCTGAGAGACAGCCTTTCAGCTGATTTCACCACTAGTGCCAGCAGTCATTCTTTACTTGTGGCTCCACCGTTTAGACTTTAAGACTGTGGCGGTTCCCACACGAGGGCGGGGGAGCATCGCCTCACTGCAAACCACACCAGAAAAAATTAAATGGCAATGAAAGATTTCATTGCCATTTGATTCCTAACCATTGTGCACGCTGCAACCGCCAGCCTGGTCCAGCCCAGAGACACGCGGGCGCTTCCTAGAGGACAGGAGCAGTGGCTGGCTGGATGTTCCAAAGTGCGCATGTCACTTTGGCTGGCGGTCTTGCGCCGGTCAAAGTGACATGCGCATTTTGAAGCTCTCCACTCAGCTGTCTTAGACAGCTGGGTTGAGACAAGCACAGTAAAACAGTCTACAGATAAATGAATCACAATAGAATCTGCATGCATATACACATCTCTCATATGTTAATCTGAGGAAATCAGGGCTTCCAGGGCGGAATTTCCTCCTGCTCACTGTAATGGACTTCCTTACAAGGACAGTGGCCAATAGATCCAAAAATGTATTTTGCTTGCTCTCTGCTGCGGATCTCCTTGAGCATTGGGATGGCGGCCGCTTGCTGCTTTCCTGTAGACATTTTCTTGTTATTAGAAAATGTGTTTTGGCACAGTTTGTGTTTCTCCCAGCTGCACCACTTTGCCTACTTTGTGCGGACGCCTCAGTTTTAAAAACCCATAAGCAATGATTTGCATGGATACGACTACTGCAAGGTTCCTTTTCTCTTCTGTTAAGAAATCACCATTTGGAGGATAGATTTGGTCGCTGGGCTTAATTCGGTCCTTGTGGAATTTGGCTTTCACTTAAAACTACAGGGGATAAGGCGCCCATTCTTATAAGCAGTGCATCAACTTAACTATCTGTGGACCTCAAAGTCTCCGATGTGTTTCAGACTCTTATGGCTGACAAGTTGTGAGGAAGAATGACCTGCTCTAAGATTAACAAAGCATACACTTCAGCTTCATTAGTTAAGGAGATGGGGAGAATAGGCTGTGTGTCCCTCTCTCAGCACCACAAACAGTTGACAATGGCCTATTGGATGTTTAAAATTGGGTGCAGCTCAGCTGAGGTCCTTAGCAGGATTAATATAGCCTTATAGCCCACTGCCCAGGGCTTTACCGGTTGTTAATGGCTCTTACCCAAGTTATAACGAGGTCTTTAACAACCGGTATACCATGCAGCAGAAGTGCTATACGGCTATTAATTAGACCATTCCACCCAATAAGGGTAGAACATTCTAAATTTAAAATGGAGAAACATGGCGACAAACATTGGAATGTTGAAGCAGAAGCCATTCTAAGCCCAGAGCTACTCCATTGTCTTCAATGGAGCTCTCCACATTACCATGCTCTAAGAGTTATTAAAATAGGAAGAATTGATCTTGCCCTGGGTGAAGATGCTTCATAAACCTCAGAGTACACACAGCCTGAAACCAGAGGCGACAGAATGGACCACCAACTTTCAGAGGAGCCATATGGTCAGTAGGTGGTTATGAGAGCAACTACCATAGCCAATTCCTGAAATACCAGATATCCAACTTCATTATCCTGCATGTAGCGTGTTTTCGGTTTAATGATAAAGTACCACAAAGCACATGGCTTGCTATTGAAAAGTAGGAGCATGCTTCGGTATTTTCTGAATAAAACAGACCGGCTGATGAACGGTCTCTGTGACCACGTCTTTCGAAAGATCAGGATTCAGGTGGACTTGAATATTTTTGTGCCGTGACCATCAAGCATTGCAAGGCCCGAGTAAGCCTCCGCTCCCTGCAATCAAAAACAAAGGGCTACGTGCCCAAAAACACGGATTTAGGAAGACTGAGTCAAGATGAAACTAGAGAGATGGAGCCTCCAGCATTATTTGGATGGCTGGGGGTGGGTCTTAGTTGTAAGAGGTGATTCACTCTAGAACACTCTTGCATCTGAATTACAACTCATGCATTGATGAACTAAAGTGAAGTTAAGCAGTAAATCGAGACTTCCCTTCAGACAACAAATTGGTAAATCTCTAGCCCTGTTTAGCTATGCTCAGCAGCCTTGCTAAAAACAATTGTCTTAGCCAATAGTTCCAAAAGGCAAGACCTATTGGCTTTGCCAATGCTTGTTGGTTTTAGAGACTATGAAAAAAAAAAGGCATAGAGTAAAAGCCCAGGTTTTCAACCTGGCAAAGTCTCGCTGAGGTATTCGATTGTTTATTAAAAGTCAAATATTATTGGATTGATTGATTGATTGAAGACTTATATAGCGCGTACTGTCACCCCACGGGTATGCTGGCGCTTCAGACTAAAAAAAGACCATGGTGAAAACAGGTCGCAGCAGAAAGAACCGAAAGAGGGGACTAGGGCTAAACCTTGGGGAAGAGCCAGGTTTTTAGGTGCCTGCGAAACTCTAGTAAGGAACTGAGCTGTCTAAGGCTCTGGGGGAGTTTATTCCACAAACGAGCACCAGCCACGCCAAATGCCCTACCTCCTAACCTAGACCGTTTACATCTAGGTACCGTCAGTAGATCGGCACTAGAGGAGCGGAGCTGCCTTGTGGGATGATACCATTAAAACCTTTCCTGCATAGGAACAGGACCTAACTCGTGCACTGCTTTGAAAACCAGGCAGAGGGATTTAAAATGAATCCTTTCCATTATAGGCAGCCAATGTAGCTCCCTCAAAGCCAAAGTTGTAGAGGAGCCACGTTGCCTGCCAAGGGCCAATTTGGCTGCTGCTGCCGCCGACTGGATTCTCTGCAGCCCCTGGAAAATGTAAAGTGGGGCCCCCAAATACAGGGAGTTACAATAATCCAGCCTGCTTCCCACTGTGCAGCTTACCACCAGTGATCGCCACTCTATGTATTAAAGGGAGTATTTTACGCAGCATACGTATTAAGGCAAAACAGACACTAGCGGTCTTGCTTGCCTGTGATTCCATCTGGAGGTCCTCATCAATCAGCACCCCCAGATTACGTACCTTGCTGACCGGGATTAGTGGTTCCTCCTCTGGGGTGAGCCTAAATTAAGATGGAAATTGTCTGGGCATCCTACCAGAGGAGCAGTATACCACCTCGATTTTTCCACCGTTGAATTGTAAAGAGTTCCTTCTTAGCCAGTCAGTTGTCCGCCGCATGCATTGCTGGAACAAGTTCATGGATAAAGCATGGTCACCTTCTAGAGAAAATGCCAATTGCGTGTCATCGGCATAATTGACTAGGCAGACTCCAGAGGACTTTATGATGGGGAGCAAGGGCTCCAGATAGACATTAAATAAAATGGGACTAATCGCAGAGCCCTGCGGCACCCCATGGATTACTGGTGACTTAATAGAAGAGAACGGTGCTAGTGTTACCACCTGATGTCGTCCTGCTAGGTAAGATTGTAACCATTGCAGTGCCCGGCCTTTCACTCCTATCTCCTTGAGTCTTTCCAATAGGATAATGTGGTTCACTGTGTCGAATGCAGCCAACATATCGAGAAGCACTAAAACAGTAGCATTCCCGTTGCCGGCACGCATGCGCAGGTTATCCAGCATTGTGACCATAGCCTTCTCCGTCCCATGACCTGGGCGGGAACCAAATTGGTCTTTGTCAAGCAGGGAGTTCTCCTCCAGAAAGCACGACAGTTCCCTACTGACCGTTTTTTCTAAGATTTTCATCGGGTAGGGTAGAAGAGAGATGGGCCTAAAATTAGCCGGTACTAATGGGTCCAGTGAACGCTTTTTGATCAGTGGAGTCACCACCGCCAATTTCCAGCCTTGCGGGACCGCTCCTTCATCCAAGGACTGGTTGCAAATTTGCGTCAGCCAAGGAAGAGTGTTTCGGCCCGATGACTTCCATATTTTGGAGGGAAAGGGATCAAGCGGGGAACCTGAAGAGACGCTATCCACCAAGCTGTCAAATGCAGCTTTTGTTAAAAGTTGGAAGTTGTCCAGGAATATCAACTGTTTCTGATCCTCAGCTCCCCTCTGTCCAGGATTAGGTTGTTGAAACTTATTGTTAACATGGAGAGTATCCACGATCTTTGCGATCTTATCCTGGAAATGTAGCACAATCTCGTTGCATAGTTTTTGAGATGCGGTCACTTTATTATCCATGCATGTAGGGGCGGACAGTGTCTTAATGATTTTAAAAAGCGCTTTTGTCCCATTTGATGCTTGTACGATTGAGCTGGCATAGAAATCTGCCGTAGCCTTTAGGATGCTCTCTTTATAAAATAGTTGTTTCAACCTTAGATCTTTTTTATTTTCCTCCCGATATCCCTTTCTCCATTTCCTCTGCGCCTTCTTGCGGAGCATACGGAGCCGTTTTAGCTCCTCATCAAACCAGGGAGCCGTGGCCTTCCTCCTATTTTTTAGGCTCTTCATAGGGATTGTCTGGTCTAAAGTGTCAGTTATATAGTTCGTATAGATTATGTAGTTCTCTTCTACAGTCATTGTGGGGACAAAACATGTGGCATCTGGGTCAAATGCAATAGTTCTAGTCTTGTCCAGTTTCGCCCATTCCCTGCCTATTCGGTAGGACCTTTGCTGACCCTCACTGTCCCTCTAATACACCAACCTAATACTAAAATGGACTAGATAGTGGTCCGACCAGTTCTGGGGCACTATGTTTAATACCCTAGTTGTGGCCTGGTTAGAGAATAGCAGATCAAGAACATGCCCCCCTTGATGTGTCGAGCTTTCCACCATCTGGGTAAGATCCAGGTTCAAACAAGTATGCCTCAGATCTCGCAATTGGCTATTAGCCTTCCCATCTTCCCAGAGATTGAAATCTCCTAAAATAATCATTCTAGTGTGCGCCAACGTAAGATTAGTAATAATATCAAAGAAATTCTGGTAATTGGTGGTACCCCCCCGGCGGCCTGTAGCATAACAATCCAGTAAGTAGATTCCCACTTGAAGAATGTAGTGAGAAGCCCATCATTTCTATCCCCTCTACTGCATCAGTCTGTAGGAATCTGAAGTCCAGCTCCTATTTAAAAATAACCCCCACTCCTCCTCCTCTGCCCGTGGCTCTAGGCTTATGAAGAATTTTATAGCCACTAGGGCAGGCAAATCCCACTTCGACTGTAGACTCTGCATTCGTCCAGGTTTCTGTTAGAAACAGTACATCAAGCCCCATGTCCTCAACCAGGTCTGAGACCTCTGTGGAGTGTTTAACAAGTGACCGGCTATTAATCAACCCACCCATAAGGGTCTTTCCATCAGTTCTCAAGGGGGCCGTGGCAGAGGTGACTTTACATTCTAGCTTAACCAGCTTCAGGAGTGGTTCTCTACCATAGGTTATTCGCCCCTGGCCAACTTCCAAACTGGCAGCATTGCCGGCGCAGAGCGCCTCCGGGGCGCAGATGGGCTTGCCTCTATTTAATTTTCTAATGTATATATGCATACAAAAGCAAATGTAAAACTGATTTTTTTTTCAAATGCTCTGCAATGTCAAAGAAATTGAAATTGGCGGCTAAAAATTGATTTGGTTTCTTTATCCTGACACACAGGAGTAGCACAAGTACAGTAAATCGAATACAGCAGGGGCCGATTGGTGGCTTGATGGAAATACTGGTATGAGCTGACAAAGGTCATGCATTAGGGAAAAGAATACAGTGATATGTTCAGGTCTCGAAAATCACACCTTTTGTTTTTTTAATAAAACTATAATTTAAAATTCTCCATCTTTCCAAACAAAATTAAAATATTGATTTTTAAATGAGTTTGTGAATTAAATATTTCATAATATGTGTGTTTGTTTCATGTATACTTGTTTCTGTCATTTT
The DNA here is from genome assembly GCF_964261635.1 of Lissotriton helveticus. Taxonomy (NCBI): domain Eukaryota; kingdom Metazoa; phylum Chordata; class Amphibia; order Caudata; family Salamandridae; genus Lissotriton; species Lissotriton helveticus. The sequence continues at coordinate 85,025,209 of NC_136072.1, forward strand.
GTTTAGCCTTTTGATGTTCAAATCTAAGAAATTGCTTAGGCTGGCTTCCAGTAGTGATTTCAAATGATTCCACAGAAATCAAAAGGTTAAGAACCACTGGGTTAAAGGCGGTAAGAGACATACAATGATCTTAGCTATCACAATGGTTGAGAAATTTTGAGGTAGGATCAAAAGTAGGTGACTGACACTTTTCAGTCTTACAGTCAGACTGATGGCTACCACGCATCAAACATTTTTTCCAACGTTTTAGCTCAGGTTAACATTGACTCAATAATAGACATTGGTAGTCCATCAAAACCCCCAATATAGCTTAGAATGCGTTTTTTCCTTCCATTTAACATATCTACAGCAGAGGAATGTGGTGCTTTAAAAGATCCTTGTTTTTCTTAAATTTGTTTAGCCCTGTTCCTAATTTGAGGTTCAAATTTTGATCACGTAAATAACGAAACCCATGCCTTTTAAAAACATAGTTCCTTAAATTGCTTCGGAGGAAGACTGAAAGCATGCATTTTCCGAATGACCGCTAGCATAAAATAGTGTCCTTCATTTGGGAAAATTTGGTAGTTGGTTAACCACATAAAAAAACAGCCTAGATTATTACAATTGCCTTAGCTTTGTGTTAACCTATTAAAATATGTAAGAAGCACACAAAAGCTACAGACCCCTGCTACGAAATCTGTGGCAAACAAGGAAACCTTCCTGAAAAAGAAAAAACAATTCCCACAGCTTCTGGCCGAGACTCGCATTCCCTTTAATACACTGTCATTCACAAGTGCCCAATTGATCATGTTCTTGTGCATCAGCTGGTCTGCAGTGGGCGTGGAAAGCATAAATGGAACAAGATTTTTTTATCCTCTAAAGAAAAAGTTGTGGGTAGGTAAAGATTCTCCCCCCCCACCCCCCACCAATAATCGTTGTTAATAGGGCCATACAAATTCTTTTAGAGCTCAATTTCCCAAAAGTATTGGTGAGAATACTGCAGCATTTAAAGGTAGTGCCAAATATAAACTCATGAAAGATTACAAAAATGTAGAGTAACACAGCACTAGTATATTTATTTTCCATAACAGCAATTGTGCCATGTGCCTAAAAGAAGGTGGTAATGAACTTAGCAGTGTTTTCTCGGATACATATCCAGAGGATACCCCAGCCCTAACTACTTCCCATGAACCTCTTCTCCCCTATTCTGCCTACTTTTACTTTGTGTTCAAAATGTAGGGACGTGCACATTTGTAAAGACAAGCAACTCACAACATTGCAATTTTCTTTTTTATAGGAAGAAAAAAAAGCAACTTCAAAACGTGGAGCTATTCCCATCATCATTCCCAGCTGTAATGACCCGGATTCAGAAATAAGGTTATCACTGGAATACATTTCACTAAGATTACAGTCCAAGCTGCTGCTTATGCAGATATAGATTAGTCTTCCGGAAAAAAAAAAAAGTGGAGCAATCCACTTAATTTTATCTGATACAATAGAAATGTACTCAACTGTCTCTGGCTATACCTTAAACAGAGCAAAGACTGAGGTCATGGTTTTAAATAAATTGGGATGGAAAGAATTACTCGGTGGATCTGGATTAATTGGACAACCTCAATTTATGAAGTATCTCTGGATTTTAATTTTACATTAATTTCTCAAAGACAATTCACCATAATGAAAAAAAGTTGGTACCCTACATTTTGAACTTTGTGGGGTAAGATCGAAACTATTAAAATTATGATCATTCTAGTGGTAAACTACTTATTAAGTATGATTACCGCATTTATTTCTAGTGAAGATAATATATTAAACAACTTTCTCTGGAATGGCAAAGGGACCTAGGATATCCTTAAAGAAACTAAGACTTCCCACACCAAGGATAAAAATTGGCAAATTTCTAGGATTACCAATCAGTGTTTCTTTATAAACAAGGGTCCAGGTGACTAACTCAAAGCGCTACATATCAACCAATATGGCAGGAAGTATAAAACTTTTTGAATTTGCAGAATGCTAACCCCATTTAATTTCTAAAGAATCTTTAAGAATAGTGCTGGAATAGGGCTACTTATTTTTAAGATACTAAAAGAAAAAACCCATTTTACGTATTGATTCAAAGATGGAAGCTAAACTAAAAAATTCAAATTTAGAATCTCTTTGGTGTAACAATAATCTTAACGTTGATTGATATAGCATAAATTGGGACAAATGGTCTTCCAGAGGGATATTCTCAATAAAGCAACTGAGCACTAAACCAGAACACTTGCAATATTCTAAAGTATGTCCAAATTGGATAATACGGAATGTTTGATAGGGATTCCTCGATAGTAGAATTAGCTACTAATTTAGATAAGTCCTGGAGATGACGTGTCCAAGTTTAAGTCCACTAAACTAAGTAGACTAACACAATCTAAAAGCGAATCAGAATGTACCCAAGACAAATCTAAGTACAATTGTTCTTTGGCATTTAAGAACAAGATTATAATCTCACTTGCGCAAACAAAATATCAACTTTTAACATAGACCATTTGGGATTCCCACAGACTTTATCAACTGAATCTTCGAGAGAGCCTTTTTTGTTGGAACTGCAACATCTTACTGGAGGACTTGGCTCACATGTTGTTACATTGCACAAAGTTACAAGTGTTCCGTGCTGAAGTTTTATCTGTATAGGAAACTTCTTACTGAGCAAGTCTTCCAAATAGGTTTTCTTTTTTCTAATACACCCAACTGATCCAGTTATTTTTAACAACGACGTTGCATATCGATTCGACTTATTCCTTCCATCAGCTTGCAAGATAATGTTAAGTAATACTCTTAAACAGAAATGGAAAGAATAGTCAATGGTGTCGATATACAACTTTACAACAATTTCAATGGATTGGGATGTGTTTTACATCCCTTATGAAAAAATGTGATTCCTATCTCAAAAACATTAAACCACCATGAACAACTGGACCTGAAAACGTAATGATTTAACTCAAATATACTTTATATTTATGCTATATATTGATCGATTCCCTATTTTACTTTTGATGTTCTTGATGTTAGTACCATGTCACAAGACCGTATTCGGTTTTATAGAGTTTACTCACTTTTGTGCTCTATACCCATCATGACCCAAGATATTTATATACTTGAAGGCCTCGTTTTATACAATACTAATGCTACATGTATCCTATTTTGATAAAATAATAAATATTTTTGAAATACGAAACAAAGGGGGCATCCTCATCAAGGTCCCTGGCTGCAATAGCCCATTTTCCTGAACAGATCATTTTCCTGTCTCCCCCTTTCAGTTAATCCTGTGCAGTACAGAACTTCCCAGTCCCACAAATCAGTATTTACACAATACCCTGCGACAGCCCCGGTTATAATCTGGGCACAGGTTACAAGGGCCTCCCTGCTTCAGGATGTTCTGCCCTACATGTGCGGGGCATGCTGCAGCGTTAAAACAGCTCCTTGGTGCAGTTAGTCAGCTGGGACACCTTGGTTCAGTAGACCCTGCTTTCCTGCAATGAAATTTCCATGATCCAAAGTTTATGAATTCACCCAACTTAATGGACAAAACTTTCACCTTTGCTTGCCCATATCAAGATCCCTAATTCACATATGAAATATTGGTCAGTTCATGTGTGTTGGGTTAATATGCAAAGCTAAATACAGTCCTTCTTCTCAATGACCATTCAAGCAGCATTTCCAGGAAATCACCATCACATTTTCCAAAGTACCGAGATATCTGGTTTAATACATCATTTTGGTAAGGAAGTATTTGCAATTTTTACAGAGTATCAACATATGAAATTGCTATATTTAAAGAAGTGATTGCACATAAGTACTAACCATGAAAAGAAAACACAACACAAGGAAGAGTTGGATAAATTTCTTAAATAATTTAATTGAAAAAGTATTTCTTTAAAAAATATTTCTACAAATGCACGATTGCATCATTTGTGTTCACCATTAAATACATCTCAATAGTTTAAAAAGGCTGCAAATCCGTTTCTGCGTACAGTAAGGTTGAGAACTGGCGCGGAGACGGACCCACAAAACTGGAGTGAACATAGGCAACAGGCCCGTAGCCAGAACTGTGGACCTTGGCACGGATAGGGAGCATGTACCAGCCAAGAGAAGACATGTCTGTGAGACCACCATGGCCCCAGAGAGACCTGGTACCATGCATCTGGTGTGCCCAATGAGGTCTGGTACAGCATTAAAAGAGCACACAGAGGAACCAGTACCGCATAGATGCTTTGCCCATAAAAATGTGGTACAGGGAGTCGGCTCTGCCCCAACAAGATCAATACAGTGTTTCTGCGGTGGCCAGAGAGACCTAGTACCATGGGTCTGCTGAGACTATAGAGGCTCTGGTCTTTTATGCGCCTACAGATAAAGGGCAGCATCTAAGTTGTGTATAAACAGATATAGTTTAGGGTCTCCGCTTTGCCCAGAGAGACCAAATTCAGAATCGATGAAATAATTTTGCGAATCCTAGTGGTTACCTCGAAAGCCACAAAAGAAGCATGGAACCGCACATCTACAGAGACGTCTGGAACTCAGACTCTAGTCTGTGAAGCATAGTACTGTGCCTCAGGTCACCAAAGTAGCTCGTTACCGTACCCCTGGTCACCACAGAAGCCTAGTACTGTGCCTCTGGATGCCAGAGAAGCCTGGCACTGCGCTGTTGGAAGAGGACGGAACCTCCAAAACTTAAGAAAAAGATTATTGCCTTCAATCTGCAGAAATTCTCAACAGAACGCGTCGCCCTCAGCGTGCACACCCAGCCACAAATACACAGATTCACACCTGTACATGTACACAAAAGGTTATATCTGCTCACGCCCGCAGTCACACCGAACATGTACACCACCGTAACAATGGTACACATGCTCACACACACGCACATTTGCACTCTGTATGGGGCCTGTTATTATTTAATATTAAAAGAATAAATTGCTGTTCTCCTAGAAGGAAAGGATCATAAAGTTAGAAGTTGTTTGGCAGCTATCACAGCATTTGGAATAAAATGAGAAGACCCAGCCCTCTGTGAGAGTCTGTCCAATCAGCATCCATAGGGTAGGGCGGGACACTTGAGGCGAGGTCTCAGTTCAGTTTTCCAAGTCCCAGGCACCCTGACCCCCCCATTCTCTGCCTTTGTTAAACTCTAGATGTCTCTGTGCAAACTTGCGCTGGTTATCAGACTCTACCTTTTGGCTCATCTCAAGGCAAAATAAAAAAAGATGTTCCCGTCCGACGGCACCCAGAAATGATCACCACCTCCTTCCCATATTCCAACTTCTAGGCCAGGCATCCCTTGCCGGCTGCATAGTGCATGTCTCTGGTTCTGATGTCTGGAAGAAAGTGAAGCAAGTCTCCAAGAGCAGAGGATCCATTTGGAAGCATGCAATTTGTTTTCCGATCACAATTTTTGGAGGTTCTCGGAAGACAGTTGAGGAGGTATCTGGAGATAATTCTGGTTTTCAGGCGGAGGAAGGACGAAACCAATATTTTCAAACTCACTCCAGAGAAAAATCAGATATTCACAGTCCAGGCTACACCACATATCCGAGGGTCGCATTATCCTTCTCTTCCGAACAAGACCAGTACACCTCACTTGCTGCTCCACAAACCAAGTTCACACAATTTCTTGGATCGAGTCAGGGAGACGGGCTGAGTTAGATGTGTCTTCCCTACATGCCTAGGGTGATATTCCAGCTTAAAATCCACCATCAGAGAGTAAAATTGAGAAAAGCCTATCAGCCTCCAGATGAGGATACAAGGGCTGAGATATAGAATTCTATCCATAACGACCCTCTTCAGGTCAACACAAATCGTGGTTGAAATGTCCCACATGTGTAAAGGAAGAGTCACTCATCGACACCCAAGCGTTTCCTAATCCGTCTTCAATATGAAGCGTTATACCAGCTATTTGGGCTATTCCTGCATCTCCTGTATCCCCATTAAGCAGACAAACAGGGCCTGAGCAAGACAATCCTGCTGACGATATCTTGCTCTGTGCTCCGCTTCTGACAATCCAAGCGTTGGAGGCCACAGGAGCTCCATGTGCAGGGGAGGCTGAGCACCGCAGCTGGGATACTAATGGAATATTCCACAAGTTCATCACTTTTCCATGGCTGTCCCATTGATCCGTGCAGTCAGACCTGGATGGGAAGAGTCTGGTTCATTTGGAGCCTCATGTCTTGGATGCTGCTCAAGATCTTCTTCTGGTGCCCAGCTAGTGTCACGCCTATCCTGAGAAGATCCCTGGGAAAAAGAAAGATTTGAGACATTAAAAACTTTCAAAAAAATTAAATAAAATAAAAAACACTCAAGACAAAACCCCTCGCCTCACTCAAGCATTCCACACCTACACAGAACAAGTCATTGAAAGTGTAGGGAAAACAACAGGTGGAAATGCCTACACAAGAATTCAGATAAAGTGCATCCCACTGAATACTTCACTCAAAGAAACATGAACTAGAAAATGCCCAAAAAGTAACACCTACAGGAGTATATAACTAAGAAGTACCCATTTACGTAAAGGTACTTTAGGATCATGCAGATTTGGGCGAGCCATAACATTTAAAAAGGACAGATCGCCAAGAACAAGGAAAAGCAAGGGACAACTGCATCGAGAGGCACAAAAACATAGCCAAACTCCCCAAAAAGCAACCCTTTGCAATTACCCAAAATAACGACTAACAGAAGTCCAAACAGTCACACGAAATAAAATATAAAAACTTGCTAAACACAAGAGTCAAGGCAATGACCAATAAGAACACATCCTCATGGTTGCAGAACATCAGCAGTCAATCACATCCTTAAGACCCCAAATGTAGCGATAGCCATTAAAGTACACCAGACAATCCAAGGTGTAACAAGAAAAACAAGCTAAAACAAAATGGTCTCATATCAACGTCCCACTGTAGTGTTCCAATGCTTAAAAAATGAAATCAGAACAACCATGACAACCTTTTCCAGCAAAAGTCTCCCAGAGCAGATGTTCACAAGAATCTAAAAGGTTTAAACTCCTCAGTCCTCCAACCTCACCACAACAAAGAAATGACTGGTACAAGAACAGTAGGGAACCATAACACATGTCCACAAGAGTAAAAACATGCAGCCGAGAACTGAAAACTTTTCCCACTACGAGACATTCAATGTTACTTTGTGAGCATATTGGGTGAGATCCCAAGATGCCAATTTTATGTGAACATCAACAAATGTATTTCAACCAGTAACAAAACATACATGAATAACACAAGGGGAAAAGAAATGAGAGGCATGAACCACCCTAATCCATCATAATGTAAACAACCTAACCATAACTTCAAAAGTGCAGCATTCAGAGGATGGGTATATAAACAGAGTACTAAGCTGTTTGAACACCCACGAAAGTACAAATCCTCACAACAAAACAAACAGGATGTTTACTTTGTGCTGGTTTGGAAGAGTAATTGATGGGAGTGAAAACAGAGAGGGGAAAAAGGCAAACTTGCAATTTCCAACCATTCCCCACTTGCAGAAAGGTAAGACAGTGCAGCTAGTCACTCTATGAGAAGGGACATGTATGAGAGGGGGTAAAGAAAAAGGAAATGAAAGAAGGAAAAATCCTGATGTGATCTAATAAAGGGGATACTCCAGGGCAAATACTTTTGGGGTGAGGGAGGCAAGATTGTAGCTGTGCATACAGGGAGAGTTGGCAGCTTTGCATTGGGAGAGGTGCAGGGATAGGAGATTCCACAGCATTTCTTCATAAATTGTTGAGAATTGTGGGTAGGCCCCTTGATAGGGGAAGAGATAATCCCTAAAGTAACCTGACAAACCTAACTCCACTCCTCACCCTTCCATTATACTCACTCTGATGTCATCTGTGCAACCAAATCGAAGGAGGCAAACCCAGCGTTGATAAAGTTCTCTTTGTACCGTCCCATTTTGATGGCATCGAGCCAGTCTCCCACGGTGGTGAAGGTGGTGTAATCAGGCACCGTCCGGTCAAGCAGAGGCTGGGAGATACTGTGTGCAAGGAGTGGAAAGGATTAATATGGAGCGTGTGAGGCGGGTGGAGCAGTGCAAGGGAGGCAGATGGCGGGGAAGTGAAAGCATGGAGGTGGATGAATGCGAGGGACTGCAGCGCTAGCGGGGAGGTGAGCAGTACGTTTACGGGAGAGGGATCATAGATGGTGAGTAGTGACTAGAGGATAGGGCAGGAAAGTGGAGGTAACGGAGTGCGATGCGAGGTGCTGCATAGGGGAGACGATGGACTATAACAAGCAAAAGAGATGCTCGGTTGGAGACCGAAGGAGACGAGAAGGAGGTAGGACAGAATGAGGACAGCAATTGAGAAGAGTGGATATATGTAGAAGGTGACAGGAGCATTGATGGTTCCCATAAGGGAGTAAGGGGCTGGGTGCTGGAGTTAGGGAAGGGATAGTTAATATAATATGATCTGAAAGGGGCCGAGGTCCAGAATTGGTGCATTAAGTGGCGTAGGACTCAACGGTGGTAGGGCGCAGAGTCGGTCATTGGCAGCAGAATGGATGAGGTGCTACACTGAAGAGGATGGAGATGGACCTGGTTGAGGAGATGATTGCGGAAGACAAGGGTGCACTCACCCATACTGGACCTGGAGATGACCTTGGTGCAGGAGATCAGTGGTGGAGTCTGAGGGAGCTCTCACCAAACCTGGGCCTCGTAGATGTCCCTGGTAAAGGTAGTGAGGGTGAAGTATGAGGAGGTAAAAATAAATCCTTAGGTCTAGACCATGGAGAGGATGCAGATGAAATGAGTGGCACTTGCCTTGACGGAGTCCTCGGGAGGATACTCAAGGGATGCGTGGGATGAATCACAACAGTCAAACACCAGACTACCAATAAGAGATGGTGCAGATGTTGACATGAGATGAAGAATGAGCAGCACTCACTCAGACTGGGAGAAGGTCATAAGGGATGGGAGTGATGAATGAGAACCCAGACTAGGACTTGAAGACTGTGTATGGGGGATGCAGATGTGAGTGAGGTCTGAGCATCAGTGCCTAAATAGACAGTGATGACCAGGGACATTTTATCTCTAGGAGCAAACGCTAACTGAGACTTGGAGATGGATGGGAAAACAGAGGTGCAGTAAAAAAAAGTATACATCCTGATATTGATTTTTCGAGTGGAGATGTGCGACAGTTCAGAGTGAGCCACATATGGCTGTGGGATTTGGAGGTTAACATGACGGGTGAGGGTTCTGGTGTTAGCACAGCCATAATTTCACACTACCAGTGTTCACATGCACTTAGTGAAGCTTGTGACACTAGCTACTTAAAAGCAACATGCAAGGATTAGGAGCCACATAAAGCTCCAACAATTAGAAGTCACACACAGATCTCACATGCACACTCCCAGAATCAAAAACCAAGACCGGGCAGGAATGGAAATGATTTCTCTGGGACAAATACATAGTGTAGACTTCTCAGTTAGTATGAAGCGTGAGGGCCATGGCTAAGAACCAACACACAAAATCCAGTCTTCTGATTACAAATGAGTTTCCTTTGCCGATCTCTTAGCCTCATGCGTGCTCATGACGAGTTCAGCTCGTCATGAGGCACGGTCGCGCTGTGCTCATGACGAGCTGAGCGCGTCATGACCGTTGCGCCTCGCCCACGCGGAGATAATTCCCCTGCTGTGCTGGGCGTTCCATAGGAACGGGCGTGGTCATGACGCGCTCAGCTCGTCATGAGCACAGTGCCACCATGCTGCGTGACGAGCTGAGCTCGTCACGAGCACCGCGGCACTGCGCACGGCCCCCCTCAGCACAGCGGGGGAATTAGCCCCACGGGGAAGGGGTTAAAATACTGAGGGCAGACATTTAGTGATCTCCATCAATAGCAATGTCCTTGTCTATCTTGGTCACTGGAAGATGAGATTTGATGAGGATTTACTTTCCACTCCTCTCAATTGCAAGATTTCCTTCTTCAGGAGCAGAAATTTTATGCACATCGATTTTCCAGGAAGCCCTGGAGACGATAGGGTCCCAGTAAGAAATTGTTGCAATGATTTCCGGTGGAAGCCCAGATCCCATTCCAGCGCTTCAGTATGATTCAATAATCCTCTAATCGGTTGGCTTGACAAAAACACACTATTTTCCACTGAGTCAGATATGAACCCCCATATAGGAGAGCTGGCTGTTACAAACACTTAACTGTAAAATGAGCTATCAGGCCTTTACAACCAAGCAACAAACACTTTGCAATGAATTGCCACTGGAATTGTATATTGAGTGTGTCCTGCACTCCTTTTAAAAAAAATAATGTCAAGGACATTCCATGTAAAATGTTATTGGTGCCTGCAAAACTGATACGCAGCATAGAGCTGCTTGCATACAGCACATTGGTTCTACTGAACTGAATCAACAAACAATGCATGGAGTTCTGCTGTATTTCTGGGTGTGGAGCTACGAAATAACACCTTCTAATGAGCGTTTCCCATGGGAAAGGGCAGGGATCAAGGAGTCCTTTAGAGTTTACTGCAGATGACTGCTCAACACAGAGAAAGGTTCCTACTCACAATGATAGGGGGGAGGGCCTGGATTAATCAGGTCTGCCTAAGGATGCATCAGAGAAGATAAAGATAGAGGACTTCAGTGAAGATCCTGCCAGAGGCGATGGATTTCTTGCCTTAGAAGTGGAGTGGTGTGGCTCACTGGTTAGAGGCGGCAGACCCGGAAGCAGAGGATAGCCCGGGACCAGGGTTCAATTCCCGACGCGGCAGGGTCATGGACCAGGGTCAGCGGACTCGATAATTCTCGCCTCGGTGCCTACTCTAACCAGGGATCACACTCGGCAACTCTGGGCATTAGATTGCCTCATCGCCACAACGGCCCCCCACATACGCCGGGGATGCCTGGTTTCACCTTGGAGATACCCAGTAGGGACCATCTCACAGGGAAAGCCAGGACGGGTTCCCCAGCGGTCTATAGCGCAGAGATACTCCTTCGGGAGTCGATTCTAGCGCTTTAGAAACCCATAATTAATTAATTAATTAATTAGAACTGCACAGTATCCTGATTTCGAGTGGCCACCATTGGTCTGAGGTTGAAACTAGGTGATCCGAACTCTGATTCTGTGTATCTGGCAACAGGAAAGAGTGGCACTAGGTTGGGTAATTGAAAGGATAAATAGATACTAACTGAGCCTGCTGTGAAAAACTAGGAAGAGAGTCTGGGCACTAGAGTGTCTTCTGCAAGCAGAGCACCAGTCTGGGCATTTGAAGGTGATGATGCCATCTGGACACTAGACTTGGTCATGTCATATTGAGACTAAGGGGCACCTGGACCAAGGAGATGGCTCTTCCAGGGAAAATAATGGCAGAATACAGATGCTTCTGTGGGAGAAAAGAAAGGAGTTTGGGCAAATGAGGACTGCCAGGAAAGTGAAGAAGAATTCAGGACAGTGGAGAGGAGGCTGTGAGGTGCAAAATGAAGCTGGACAATGGAGTGACAACCTTATGGCTGGATGCTTGGGCTGTCCCTGGCCGAGGGAGTAAGGGATAACCTGTTTAGAACATTGAATAGGACTCAGAGCAGGTCAGAGGGAAGGGATACAGACTTTGAAGAGGGCAATTGTGAGTGGATTCAGTTAATTGGCTTTGATCCTACAGGACAACTGGAGAAAATGTGAGAGAAACCTAATAGGCAAGGGGCCTTTTTGGAAGGAAAGATTCGTTCTACTGTAGGACATAGGATCCTGAATGTCGAAGTGGACACTGCTGTGGAGGACCAGGGCTGAGTAACCCTGGTCGACTCTGGAGAAGAGTAATAGGACAGAGGAGAAGAAAGGTAGCATTAAAAAGGAGCCCCTCTGGACCGGGAAAGAGCAAGAAATTAAAGAGGACCATACTTGTTTGGATATGGAAGAGCACCATGCAAGAGTAGCAGAAGTGAAAGATGTTCACATTGAAAGGGGGTCCCTACTAAGGTGGTAAGTGGAATGGACATTGAAGGAGACACTGAGGTGAAGGTTGGGGTGCTCTCAAAGAGTGCGCTTACCCAGACTGGACGTTGGAGACAATCTTCAGGCTTGCTGCATTCCGAATGAGCTTGTCCAGCGTGTTCACAATTTGAGCAAACTTAGGTCGCAGATTTCGATCTCGCACCCAACAGTCCAACATGAGCTGGTGCAGGGAGCTCGGGCAGTCCATGGGTGGGGGAAGGCGGTAGTCTTGCTCAACTGCATTGATCACCTAACGGTGAGATCGAAATAGGAAAATGATAAGCACAAGTAAACAAAAACATGGATCCCCATCCTCTTCCCAGAGTAAACGTTAAACAAGATAAGTGCTCAGACTCACATCCTGGTTGGACATGTCCCAGTACGGTCGCTCTCCATAGGACATAACCTCCCACATGACGATGCCATAGCTCCAGACGTCACTGGCGGATGTGAATTTCCGATACGCAATAGCTTCTGGCGCAGTCCACCGGATCGGGATTTTTCCACCCTGTGTGAAGCAGCACTTTGGGAGTTTATCGATCAGATCAGAGGCCGCAAATTAATCTACTGCCCACCTCCACATAAAATGATTGACAACATAGATAGCAAATGAATGGCAAGCCAACCACATCCACTAATATGGAGAGTGAAATGGCCCCCAAGGCTGCACAAACTTTTAAAAGATACAGAGTATAATGACCCCTCAAGACATTCTGAACTATAACATCCCCAGAAATGAGCCAGTGAGCTCTACCTGTCCTTTAGGGTTGGACCACAAGTACCCAAGACATTCAGGATGAGAAAGGAACTACTAGCCAGTGCAGAAGCAGAACACGAGCCCTCCTTACCCAATGGTGCCCCGCACAAGGGTGTAACCCACACACCATTCAGATAAGTATAATAATGATGGGTAGGTATAGAAAGGTCACCAAAAGGTTTGTGTTCTTTGCACTACGAGAGTCCCTTCCACCAACACCTCCTCCTGAAGATGAGCACTGGACGTGTGCAGAATTTACATTAGTAAGCAGTTCCTCATCTTACTGACTGTCACTGCATGACTGTCACACAGTATATCTTGGTCCAATCCACATAATGGCTCTGTGGCACAGTTTCTACCCAAAGACCTTTGTAACACACAATATACAACCCAGAGGCACAGCTGCACTGTTAACATATACCACAAGTACCCAAGAGATTTAGGATGAGAAGAGACATTCTGATCAGTCTTTATACCCATTATGAGGGTATTATTACACATGCATACCCCAAAATGAGAAACTAGGACAGCACAAATTCCACAGATATGTAACCCCTTCCCCTACACCCTTCCCTCACCCACAATTCATATAATGCAGCTTTGCTTCTGGTGTTGAAATGAGCATGAGATGGAGGGCTGACCACTATGAAATGATGGAGAGCTAAACACTATGCATTGATGCTTACCAGCGAGCTTGTATAGGTGGGGTCGACAGGATCGTCTTCTAGGAAGCGCGAGAGGCCAAAGTCAGACACTTTGCAGACCAGGTTACTGTTCACCAAGATGTTGCGAGCTGCTAGGTCTCGGTGGACATAGTTCATCTCCGCAAGGTACTTCATCCCAGCCGCAATTCCACGCAGCATCCCAACAAGCTGGATGACCGTGAACTGCCCATCATTCAACTGCAATGCAAAGAGGAGAAGTGAGCTTTGAGAGACAATGAAAGAGGAAACAAATGATCAGGGAGGCCGGAGAGGCAAAGGAAAGAGGCACATGTCATGGAGACTGTCAGAGGGGGAGCGAGAGGCACAAGTCACTCTGTGCGGATGAACAGGAGAATTGGAAAAATGGGGCAACGGAACATGTGGGTGAATTGAAAGAAGAAACGAGCTAGAGAATCATAAGGCGGTGAGGAAGGAGAATACAGAGCTCCATCTGGGAAGTGAGGGTGGCAGGCACGCTTTGTGGGAAGAGTACTGCACAGAAGATCTTAATTAGAAGTGTTCAGTATGAACTTTACCTTGGAAACAATGCTATGTGAGCCCCACCACCCACTTAAAAGAAATCTAGATGTTGAAGATCTGGCCAGCAGATGCCCGCTTCCTTCTGGCTCCCCACTTGAGTGATGCGGGACTACAACACCTTTCCTCAGCGCTCCATGTCCTTTGCTGTCTCTAGCGCTAAGCTCATGCTTTTGGGCAGGTGCCAGCAACTCTTTAAACACCTTGAATATCACAGGATTTATCTTGTCTGGTCCCACCACTATACCTACCTTACTTCCCTTTGCTCCATCACTACAGCTTGTGCTACAACAGCCATCAGGTACAGTTTCTGCAACTGGTGTTGCGGCATGATCTCGATTTGTATTTAATAACAGTATTCAGGACTTGTTTCTGCAAGGAATGCCTTGACTGTAACATGGCTTACACTCCTTTAAGTCCTACCCCAGCCGGCGTTGCCATGATATTCAGTTCCACAGTCCTGCAAGCCATGTATCCGCAACTGGCGCTCTGGCACTCACCCGCAGAAAGGAGTCCAGCGCTCCGTTCTCCATGAACTCGGTGACAATCATCACTGGCCGGCTTTTCGTCACCACGCCCTCAAGGTGGATGATGTTGGGGTGGTCGAACTGACCCATGATGCTAGCTTCGCTGAGGAAGTCTCTGCGCTGCCGTTCCGTGTAGCCAGCCTTCAGGGTCTTTATGGCCACAAACATCTCTCGGCGCCCTGGAACCTTCAGTCGTCCACGGCAAACCTCTCCGAACTCGCCTGTCGAGAAGGTAAGAGCTGAAAGATTAAACCCCAGTCTAGGGTAAGGCTGGAGATTTAGGGGTGGGTAAGACAAAAGAAGGAAATGAGAGAAGGGAAAAGAAAAGCATGCTCTGCCCAATAACTGGCTACAGTAAAGTGAGGCCTATGCAGCACCCGGGTGAAAATCGTACGACAAGCGTTGTGATCCTATAACACCCAGGACCCACTCACACTGCAGTGAGCCCAAATTAATGCTTCAGCCAAGACTATCCTGCCTCGGTTTCCCATGGATTTTAGTGAACACCACCTAAGATCCAGAGGAATTATTCCAAGTTGTTCCGTATATTGCGTCATCAGTGAGATATATTGGGAAGCCGCGTGCATCTCTACATAGGAGGGTTTGAATTCAGGTAACAAAGAATTCTAATTTACCAAGACGAAGAAAGTAGGCACATATACTTCCTGACTTAGTGCTCAGTCCTTCTCCAGGGCTGCTTAGTTGATATAGCTCTTTTACATTTAGGATTGACATGTTAGGGAGAGAAATGAAGAAAGATGTAGACAGACTGAAGATACAGCGGTGATGAAGATACATAGAGCAGGAGTCTGATGGGTAGTGAAGTGAGAGATTGAACTGATGGGGAGGAAGGTGATAGGAGCTCAAACAGATGCTATAGATCAAACTGATGTACAGAATTCCCTGCACACTGGCGCGGGGATGACCCATTCCAAAACGAATCCAAATGTAAAGACTGAATCCATTCGGCAATGGTTTGAATTTAATACAATTAATCAAGAAGATGTGAGGAGGGAATCACGTCAAGTAGAGTAAAGAAGGGGGAAGCAAAGAGGACAGAGTAATCAGGGACAAAGCAATTTAATTAGAAATACAATCCAAATGCCCACAAAACTGACCTGCTCCAATCACCTCCTCTATCTTCACGTAGGAAATATCGATCTCTTTGGCGAACTCGCGCACAGCCTCATTGGGGTCCTCGTAAGTGAAGGGGTCGATGTAAACCTTCATCCCAGGAGGGACTGAAAAGATAAAATGGGTCCGTAAATTAGCACCTCTTTGTAGGAGAGCACCCTCATTTAAGAGAATGAACTAAGCAACTGCACATCTAAACTAATTCCAAGATTATGACACCCCAAGGCCCATCCACATCTTTGCATAGGTGAGGCGGCTAGCTCTTGCCATTAGGCAGCCAGGGCTTTCGGCTTGATCATTCTTTGTTTTGTTATAGTTTTTGAAAAAACGTTATTGCTGGGGATTCTGCCGCGACACAGGCAATCAAAAAAATGGTTTAAATCAAAAATATTTTTAGGCCTCAAAAGGCATAAATTGCCTTTGTAATCCCTAGCATTCAAGGGAACTTGGGTGTGATTGTGCTCCTTGTAAAAGGGCATAATGCTCACTCACAGTGAAGTTACCCAGTGCAAGAAACATAGAAAGGTTGCAATCTTGAATCCAAAGGTTCTTTAAAGCTACACCCACTAAAGATTTACGCAACCGTAAGGTCCACCATAACTTGGGCTCAAATTCCAAGCGTTTGGTGGGTGCCAAGAGCTTCTCTATATGACAAATACCCCGGATGGGCCACAATTAAGCGGCTACCTCCCTAGCCTATTGGTCTTCAGCTCAGACTTCTAAAAGAAACTTCAGCCATGAATGCCCCGTTTGGGAGTGATGTTTACGTGCAGCCTTATGACTTTCAACCACTCCTACCAGGCATGCTATGAATGAGGGCATACATTGGAGGCCACTCTTTCATTCAAAAGTTTTCCAATCATAGTCCACGCTTGTATCCGGAGCCCCCCAAGGTTCCTTCCCATTTATAAGAACTTGTCACTTACTGTATTGTTGCAGTTTCTCAGTGTACTCCGACTCCGAGCCATTCCTCTGTTTTCTGCAATAGATGAAACATCAGGGATTAGATACATGGACATTTATTACAAATAAGCCTCAATTAATACACTCCATCAAAACACCACAAGCCTCCATTCTCCAGAGAACAGCCTCTCCCCCAGCATTGCTCTTCTCAACAATTCCCCCACATTGTAAGAGCCCCATGCATTCATTGTCCAGCAAGCATTGGCAAACCTAGCACTGATCAGTAAGCATGTTCAGCTTCACAGACCACTAACGCGTACAGTGCCCATCACTCGCAACCCCAAACTCTTAAGCAGAGTGTTGGACAACTTGTACAGAACACGCTGCTACGTGAGCAGTCTAGTTGCTCCTACTGATTCCCACGCCACTCTCAAGTGTACATATGATCAAGAACATTACTGCCTGAGCCCTTTCAGTCTCTACCCTCTTTAAGACAACCTGCTCCTCTTAGGATGCCCAAACACTGCTAGCCTATTGCCCTACAGGTCACTACTGGCAAATGTTGAATCCCTGCTCTGTAGCATGTGGATACTCTGCAGCAGTGCTTAATTTCAGCTAGTGGTTTCCAGTGCTAGGCACCAGCACCTAATAGTCAAACCCGGCATTTATGACATCTACCTCATAGTGGAGCTGTTTGTGCAATTAAAAGATGAGGTGAACAACAGTTGTTCATTAATTCAATTTTCATTAAAAACTACTAATACCAGCCGCTCATTCCATTCTTATAGCTTTAGGGGCCTCGAACAGTCTATGATGTCACACCTGTAGAAGTGTGATGCTTAGTAGTCAGAGCTGTCCTTGGCAGCGGCAATGGGTGGTGCAAGCTGTGGCGGTCTCCTGACGAGGAAACTGGCACTTATTTTTTTCACAAATTAGGCACTGCTCTGCAGGCATCCCTCAGCCCTACCCTCACTGCCCCATACTGCCCAGCTTCCCTGTCGCCATCCCTCAGCCCGCTGTTCACTTGGCTTTCCTGTGCCCTGCCCCCACACCCAGCTGGGCCCTTCATCGCATCAGTCCACCTACCTGAAGCACACAATGGTGATCACCACCACTACGATGACAAAGACGAGGCCAGCAGTGGCCGATCCCACCACCAGCGGCAGCTGCTCCTGCAGGCTGCTCTTCTCGCCTTCTGGATTGAAGAAAAAGAAAAATGGGAGGCGCGTGATGGACCAACGGAGTAGGGCTACAGGAGATGGAGAGGTAAAGAGTAGTAAAAAGGATGGAAAGGGGCAGCAGTGAAGAGAATGCATGGGAGATGAGGGGGGGAGAGGTAAACAGAGTCCAAAGATTGTGGCAGAGAGATATGAAAGAAGTGAGGTGTATTGGGCAAGGCAGACCAGAAGGAAAATTAGGAGTGAAGGGAAGTGCAAAGGGAAATTCATCATATAATGGAATAAAGTGTTGAGGAAAGTAGGAGGTGAGTGAGATGTGCTTGTGAAGGATTATCCAAGGTGTGTGCAAGAAGATCCATGCAATTTGTGCCAATGAGTGGTATGGAGGGTGCAAAAGTAGTAGTGTTGGGTGTAGAGCAACAAGTGGTACCATCAACAAATTGTTAAACAGTGAGTTGGTGAACAGGGTGTATGAAAAGAAACAAGGTATATGCAGCAACCTCATTTGGTAGGGGGGAGCGAGCGGGCGAGGATTCATGTAAATTAGCTGGGGAAGACTGATGGTGAGGGAGGGCTGATGTGGGGCACAAGCATATCTTAGGGTAGTTTTGGTGCATTAGAGCATGCTTCAGAGCAGGATGTGGAGACATAAACAAAGGAAGATGAGCATTGCATGTGTTGGGAGAGCTTGGAATGTGGGTGTCACTTGAAGAGCAGAGCAGGTGAAAGAAATACCTCTGACAGCATATGGCAGAAGAGTGTCAAAATAGCAAAAAAATCAGGACTGACTGCAATATGGAAGCCAAGAGTGGACAATGGGTGCTTGAGGCAAAGGACGCGACACTGTAGCAACGTAACGAGTAACACCTACCATCTTGTGTGGCGGTCTGGAACTCCATAGGGAGGCTGTAGGAGCCATATCCCGCCACAGTCCGCGCACGCACCTGCACCATGTACACGGTCTCCGCCTTCAGGCCATCCAGGCGTACTCGGTTATTCTGGCTCGTCACGGTGGCGACCCCCTCACTTGGACCCTGCTTTACCCAGAGAGAGAGAGAGAGAGACTGGTGTAAGCACTAGAGTGTGGTATGACAGGCCTTCCACAACCACTTTTCCAAAGCCCACTTAACCCAGAGCTCCATGAGAAATATAAATCATACACATCAGATGTGGAGGGAAGTCATATTAGCAAGGCATTTTATATACAGAAAAGTCTATGGAAACCTTGGAATTCCTAGATAACACTTTCAGAGTTTGATTATTTTGTTTCGGTGGTTAAATTCTTAGCTCTTTGGTGGCCAAAGAGGAGTAAAACTGGCAGCAGGGGTGGAGAGAAAAATATGTGGCTGTGGGAACAGAGGAAAAACAGGCAGTCTAAACACAGAAGGGAGGCTATAAAAGGAAGTCATCTCATGCTTGTGGTACCCAATGGACTCCACTCTTCATTCACTTCTAGATCATTTACTGTTCCCTCCTGACTCAATCCTCTGCTCGTTGATACCTTGGGGAAGTACTTGATCTCGTAGTCCAGGATGAATCCGTTGGTTTGCTCTGGTGGCGCCCAGGATAGCGTCATGCTGTTGGCTGTGCTGCCATGCAGGTGCATTGTGGGAACTGCAGAAGGTGCTGAAAACAGAAATAAAGATGAGTTTAGAACCAAACTTTGAAAGGCACGTTGAGAGATAGCAGAAACTGAGCATTGTGCATTGATGGATCGCACTTCGGTGAGAGGGGAGGCTGCAATACGGCACGTGTGCACACAAGAGATGGGCCGATGGGAGGCGTGCATGTTGTAGTAGGAGCAGGCTGGACAGTAGACGTAGGACACAGCGTAGATGTGAAAGCAGTCATGGCCAGGGCGCGGAGGAAGAAGTCTGCCAGTAGCATGCAATACAGGGGAAAGAACTGGCAGAGAGGGGAACCCACATACAGGTGAGAGCAGGTCTGGTGTCTTCGAAAAGGCTTGTAGCACCATGTAGGTGAAAGCAGGTGAGGGGACAGTCCTTCAGTAGCAGGCACACAGGTAAGACTACAGACCTTCTGAAGCATGCACGCGCTTAAGAGACCAGGCTTATCCACTGTTCGTATTCATATGAAGTCACGCGACAAAGGACTAGAGGCATGGAGGTCATGAGCATCCCTGGCCAGCAATGTAGGCGAGAGAGCGAGACAACGAAGGAGAAACCAAGAAAGCAGCCCTGAAGGACATCGTACGGTGAAAAAAAGGCAGCGCGGGCAAGTAGCAGGGCACACAGCGAACATGCACAAGAGAAGCAATACCAGGACCCACAGAACGTGTACAAAAGGGGACAATAGCAAGGAGCAGTGGGCAAACGTGAAGCGGGCAAGAGTGGGTGAAGGCAGGACTCCCAGGTAGCATCCAGTAGAGCAGTAAAAAGAGAAGACACAACCCATGCAAGCAATGGGCAACAGCGGGCCAATCACAATCCATGATAGGGGCATTAACCGAGACATAGGGAGGATGTAGTGAATAAATAATAATAAATAATAGCAGTGCATAATAATAATAATAATAGCAGTGCATAAAGGGAGCGTGCAGAAGCTGGCGAAGAGTGGCGCACACAGTGAGCATGCAAGAGGGGGCAGCAGGACTCCTTGGACGCAAGTGAGGGGCAATTATTGGGAGGGGGGTCTCCAGCACGATACTGAAAGGATGCAGGGGGTATTAACAGACCACACAGGGAGGATGCAAGGGGGGCAAGAGCTGGGGACACAGGGAGGATGCTATAGGGACACCTTGCGCGCAAGAGAGAGGGACATTCGTGGGGGGTGGGGTCCCCCAGCACGACAACCTGAGCATGCAAGGGGGTATTAACCGACCACACAGGGAGGGCCACTAGCAGGGCACACAGGAAGCACGCGATACCGCCTCCTCGGTCACGGCCAGGCCTCCTTTCTGCCCTGCCCTCAATGAGATGTAATCTCTGCCCCATTAACCAACAATCAGAAGACAAATCACACGATCGAGCCTGCAGCTAAAATACCTCTCCTTGGACCAGCGCCTTTCAGAGGAAACTACTTCCGGCTGCCGCTGCACGAGGGAGAGGTCATGGGTGAGAGGGCGAGATGGAGGGGAAGCAGGCAAGCCTAGATGCTGGGAGGGGGCGGTTAAGGAAAGGGGCAGGGAGAGGTTAGGAGGGGGTGCAACGGCACTGACAGGACAACCGTGGATACGATACTGTGGGGGAGGGGGCGGTGCTTATCGGTAAGAAGCCCTGGACCGGCATTAGGGGGGGAGCAGCTAGAGTTCACAGGGGTGTGAAGCAAGGGACAAGATGGGGGCCATTCAGGCACTGAAGGGTGAATGGATAGGTTAGTTGTAGTCTGCAAATGCAATGACATTGTAGTAACAGACAAGAAAGGTGAGAGAACAGCAGTGGGGTTTTGAGGATAACTCTGGAAGAAGTGATAAAGAAGGTTTGAAAATGGTGGGTGCGACAAGCAAGTGAAGTAAGACACACAAGCCGGATGGGACACAAGGAGATTGACCATGCACAAGGCAGGGAAGGGTGCCCAGCACAGGTTAGTGCACGAGACGGGGGTGTCCAGGATGGGTTAGTGCACAAGATATGGGTGTTCAGCACAGGGCCAGGATGGATCCACACATTTTCAGAACATCCCTATGCAATATTTACATACAATGCTAAATAGAAGTCATTCTTGCAGGGGTGACCTTGAAAATCTGCCTGATCCTGAAAATCCTCCAGCCTCAGGACCAGAGGTGGACACAGCTGGTGCCAGAAGAAGCTCTTGGTATTCAAAAGCCCCAGTGTAAGGAGTAGAGGGGCAATAAAAGAGCTCGACAAGGAGAGGTGGGGGCAAAAACATAACATAAAATAAGACTGCCTAAAGGAGAGACTGAAGAGGGAGTTGGAAAGTGGGATGAGAGGCTCAAAAGGTGCATAAAGAGGGGACAATGAGGCTGCAGTAAAAGCATTGTGAGACGGTGACCCTAAAGGGAGTGACGTCTGAAGGGAGGAGGAAGCCATCTGTGCTGGTTGCACGTCCAGAGAGATTAACGGGGTCTCTTGCCTCCATCCCCCAGGTCAACTATTCTCAGGAAAGAGATGAGGCGGATTAAATACCAACCAGGAACAATAGAGGCAGAAGAACAAACAGGGGTCTGACAGAGAGGGATCCCGAAGGCAAACAGCCTTTTGCCCACCAGCAATGCTACCCCAAATGGCCCCACTGCCCATCACTTCATCATCACCCTGAAACCGATCAGAGAAAATAAAGCATGGAACTTCAGCAGGCCTACCACCACCAACCGCGGTGACTTTCATGTCTCCATGCATAACTCAGGGAGCAACACTGACTAACTTCTCAGCATTCCAGTACCCCAAGGCATATATTAGACTGGGGAAGTGGGGAGCCCAGCAGCACCGCCCCTCTTCTACCTGGCCCTTCATCAACACCTTAATGCAACTCTAGGTTGTACCTATAAATCCTAAACCCAATCGTAAAAGCAAGATTTGGCAAATCTGTGCTAAGGTCTACAGAGGAGGCGGTACCCAGGAAGCTGCCAATCCTGAGCAACAGTGGCACGGACTAGAGAATCAACATTTCCACTTCCTGTTCTCTTTGACTTGGCAAGGACTCAACTCATGGTGGGAGGCGTAGGAACCTTGAGAACATGTGCAGAAACGAGTGCCCATTTGCACGGTCGTGCTTAGCCTGCCCTCCGGATGCCTTTTGCATATAAGTAAATCCGGCACTGGTTCAGGTGGACAGGAAGAACGTTTACATTTCTAGATGTATAGGTTTATGAAAATCATCTGCAACACCGCTCTCAACAGACACTCCTAAGAATCCCTCCTGATGCTTACCAGCCTGGTTGGTGGTAATATTGACGGAGGCAAACTGCGGCGAGTAAGGACTCTTGTTGGACACTCCATTGACGGCTTGGATCTCGAAGGTGTATTGCGTGTGAGCTAGCAGGTTGCTGATGTAGACATGCTTTTCGGTCAGACCCAGCTGGCGGGGAACGAACTCCACGTTGTCGTCACAGCGCGAGCAGGTCCGGCGCTCCAAGATGCACTTTTTACAGATGATGTTGTATAGCAGGTCGTCTCGTCCACCGGAGTCCCTTGGCGGACTCCATTCCAGAACCAGCGATGTCTCATTTACATTGGAAATCACATTCCGGGGTGAGGAAGGGACACCTGTATCGTGAGGGAGAGAGAAAAGCTTTTGAGTACTACAAAAAAAGCGAGGGGAGAGCATCAGATGATGCACCAATAGACCAGAAAAATAATTTAAAACACACACAGACACACCGCAACAGCAACAGCAACAGCAACAGCAACAGCAACAACAGCAGCAACAACAGCAGCAGCAGCAGCAGCAGCAGCAACAACCGGAGCAGCAACAGCAGCAACAGTAGCAGCAACAGCAGCAACAGTAGCAGCAACAGCAGCAGCAGCAGCAACAGCAGCAGCAGCAGCAACAGCAGCAGCAGCAGCAGCAACAGCAGCAACAACAACCGGAGCAGCAACAACAACCGGAGCAGCAACAACAACAGGAGCAGCAACAACAACAGGAGCAGCAACAACAACAGGAGCAGCAACAACAACCGGAGCAGCAACAACAACAGCAGCAACAACAACAGCAACAACAACCGGAGCAGCAACAGCAGCAGCAGCAACAGCAGCAACAGCAGCAACAGTAGCAGCAGCAGCAGCAGCAGCAGCAGCAGCAGCAACAGCAGCAACAACAACAGGAGCAGCAACAACAACAGGAGCAGCAACAACAACAGGAGCAGCAACAACAACAGGAGCAGCAACAACAACAGGAGCAACAACAACAGGAGCAACAACAACAGCAACACCACTCGAAGAACAAGACCAGTATAGTGAAGAAAACAAGCCTAAAACAGCTGCACTCGCGGAAAAGGTTAGAGTTCTGATACTGAGCAAGCCACAGGAACTCCACCAAATCACACAGACAATTTAAACATCAAAAGCAAGTACGGATCCAACGTGGTCACAGACTCCAAATGACCTAGAAAGGGTTACCCCAAAACCCAGCTAAGAGCAAGCAAACTCAAACCACAGCTTTGCATGCAAACCCATGAAAAGAAAATCAACCAAAACTCCACAAATACAGCAACTTTAAATGCCTTGACAGCAAGAAAAGATGAGCGAACCCAACTTACAATTCAACAAGCAAAGACAGAATAGACAACAACCAAAGTAAAAGCCAACACACGTCTCGTGACAGAAAGAAGAGCCAAATGCTGACAAGCGGCCTTATACACTCAGGGACTGAACAGTCAACACCATTAAGGCTCAATAAAAAAAGGTAAAAAAATGATCAGACTTCCAGAAACCCAAAGAAAGCGAGAACATACAGCGGGAGGAAACTTGACCTCTCTTCAGCCAACAGCAAAAACCACCCAAACCTGTTGCACACACGTAAAGAGAGTTAGAACAGGAAACTGCGAGCAGTCACAACCATCACCTATCCGCCTTGAACCAGAGGCCAGAAAGAACAGAGCAGTGCAGTGAAAAGGCACTTACTGGTGCAGGCGCTGTCGGCGGAGTCTGTGTCGGCTCGAAAGTAGCCATTGCGACAAGTGCAGATGGTCGCAGCCCCCGAGCTCGTCCTGCTGTTGGGTGGGCAAGGGGTGCACAGGCCTTCACCCTGCCTGGACTTGAAGTTCCCTGGACCACAGGCTGTGAGTCAAAGACAGATGGAAGGAGACCGAAAGCACACGAGTGGGAAAGAGAAGGGATGGAAAAACATGAAGGAGAAAAGCGCACAGAAACAAAAAGGAATAGAGATAAAGAGAACGAAAGACAAAATACAGGAAGAGAAACCAAAGGGGATAGGGTAAATTGTGTAAGTGAGAATAATTAGGGAGAGAAAAATATGTGAAGAAAGGCACATTTTGCAGGGGTTGTTTAAGGAAGTATGAATGTAAAGACAAGAGGGGGGAGGCAGGCAGAGTGAAAAAAGATGGGGAGGAAGAGAGAGGGTGGAGAGAAAGAACATGATACACTGTTAGACCTCTCCGCCAGCCACAGCATTTTTACTAGTCCATAAAACTTGCATTGACCCCCATCTCTGAGAGGAATAAGCAGAAATCAGGCCCCTGGAAAAGCCATTAGGCAAATGCTGCGTGTGCTGGCCCAGACATTCAGGCGGGCTGAGGCCACGGTGGAGGGCGACGCCCACCCTGCACAGCAGCTTAAGAGTCAGGACCAGTGGGGCTGGTGACTCGGCTTGGATCCTTTATAAAGTGCCAATTCAGCTTTAAAACAAACTTACTGCACTTATCAATGTGCTGTAATGCACAGTGCACCCCAATTTAAAGCACCAATCAACCATTACACAGCAATGCTTAAAAGTATAGCATAGCAGAAGCACCAAATATGTACAACATTAAGTCCCTTTACCACCAACCACCCCAAAATGGAAGTGCCCTCCCCAACTACTATTGAATACGAAAATACTTTATAGTGAACCCTTAAAACACTAGAAAGTGAATAACCCTTAAATGCTGCACAACATTACAGCAATGCTTACAGCCTCTGCTCTGGGGCCCCAATTAAAGTACTGGGCACCTCCCTGACCAATCACGTGCAACCTAATGCACAACACTGCCACCTACATCTCGGCACCCCATACCTCCAAGAAACGGGACTCGGCAGTAAATTGTGACCCAGCGGGTGTAGGGTGGACATCAGAGGGTAAAAATCCAGAGCAGATGGGAGAGGCCATCTGACACCCCCAACCCCCAGCACAGGTCCATCATCAAGGTCATGCCCTCTCTGGGATGGCCAGGACTCACCCACATCATCACTAGGCATTTGTGTCACCCTAACATTTTCTGAGCCTCACGGCGGGACTTCCAATTATGTTCCTCTAATTTTGATAGTGATCACACGGCTGTACTGCCGGTATTCTTTCTAAACTTTACATCCCCTAGTCACTGCTCTTTAATAGCATCATGAAAGGACTGCTCCAGAGAGAACATACCATTTTTTTTTGTTTTTCAGAGTGGTGGTGGGGGTGGTGGTGGGGGGGGGGGGGTTGTAGGCATCACAGGTGCAAACTACCTCATGAATCCCAATCCAAACATATATTTGTATGGAAAGAGAAAAAATTACAAAAAACGTTATCTAAAAAAATTGGATTTTGGTACTCACATTTTTTGTTCAGGGAATTGACAAGGACACATAGCCCAAATAGAGGTCCTCAAAGCACTTACGGACACCAGAGCGCTCTGCGGGAATGGCACTTCAGGTGACGCGTGCATCATATTAATGCACAGGCCAAAGGCGCATTTGACCACGAACAGGGATAGACAAGCTCTTCCTTATTAATTTTTACATCATGCACGCCTCGCGGCACACCAGGAGTTCGCTTTGCTTACTGAGCTGACGAGGAAGAGAAGTGAATACCGCCCCCAAAATAGTTTATTTAAAAATAGCCCACATTTGGTTTCAAGATATGTATAATCCCACTGGAATGCTACAATTCAGGCAGGGACTGCCTGAGTTCGTAGCACGGGAGAAACAATGCAGTGGGTTTCGATCTCATGGTGACCACTTGAACCGGTGTCACGAGACAAACCAGGCTAGCAACAAAGTGAGCGTTTTCATATCAATAGCACACCGGGCCTGCATTTCTAGGCACTTTAGTGTCCATACAATGCAATTTGAGGCACCTGAGGTAACCCTTCAGGATATAACGATTCTTCCAACAGCTTGGTGGTGGTGGTGTGGTAGGTTACGGTTTTAGGGTCGGCTCAGAAATCAAGCACGAAAAAGCAGTTTTCCCCCATAAAAAATGGAAAAGCCATGCCATGGTAAACTTGTGGTGCCAGGGAATGGTAGTGTTGGTTGGATTATTGGAATCCTGGAGCAGAATTTTTTGGGGGAAATTTTTATATATGGACGATTTCCTTTAGAGCAAGATAGGATATTCCAACGCTATCCGGTGGAAATTTTTCACCAGTGGAAGTGGTATTATCTGCTCACGTCTTTGTGTTCCCGCAGACTCACTCCCCTCCTGACATTGGAACATTCCAAATGGTTGAATACACCATGGTGAGCCACACCAGGTGTGACTTGTTAATTACGTAATTTTGTGATTAGCAAAGCACAATTTCTGACAGCAGTCTAAATCACTGAGGAATGTAGGGCTTGGAATAAATAGTAGGGTGTTGTCTGTATGAGGAGCAGCAAGGCTTCTTGTCTGAGGTACAGGTCACACAGGTAACATAGCTCCACGGCTCCAGATCCTGTCGGGAAAGTGACTGGAGGCCATTTTGTCGGAGCCATGATGGTGAACTGGACGCCATTTTGAATCAATAGACCCAGAGGGCAAGATGAGGTTTTCAAGCAGTTACAATGTTGGAAATTTTCCAGTAACGATAGTTGTTGGAGACAAACATGAATTGCTAGCTAGAGTGACAATAAAGTAGGCTAGTGAAATCAAGAGAAAAAAAAAAGTTGTCAATTGGTGATTCCACGAACCTATACCTTCCACGCCAAGCAGACACTGCCCTACTCAATCATGGTTGCCCCATCACCGCCGAAAAGGAAGTGACTCAACGGGTGGGCAGTCAATATTGTTAAAGGCAGTAGGCACTAGAGAAAGGTTTTTGAGGCGTCTTGAGCGCGTGTGGACCGCCGGTCCTCAAACAAAGATCCTGGACCCAATTTGCTTCAATTGCCAAACATTCTATAGATCCTGATCAGAGTCAAGTGTTTATATGAATCTAGTGCAGTGTAAAGTTGGTGTGGCAGACTACTCTCTGCATGCCTATGGTTGCAAGCACGGCTGACATGCAGTCGTTTTTGAACGTTGACATTTTACAGGATTTTTGTTCATAAAATATTTTGCTATTGGGGGAAAGTTTGCTCCCATACAACAGCACGGCAATCAGCAACCCTATGGCTGTGCTGCTGGGTGTCTTTACATTCAGCGCTGTTGGCCATCAGCTGCAATGCCACACTCCGTGGTGTCCTGGCTCTGTGCTCTGCCTTTATTTAAGTTACTTTCTTGCTATTTCCAGCTTGCACTTCGGGCGTGTCAGACGTTTTTGTTCGGCCTAGTTTTTTTAATAATAAAATATTTTTATAAATACATATATATATATATATATATATATATATATATATATATATATATATATATATATATATACATACATACACACATATATATACATATATATATACACACATATACACACACACATTTTTTTTTTTTTTTTACAAAAAACGCATGCAGGGACCCGATCAGAATAAGCTTGCAGGGACCCATTTTTTCCGTTTATGCCAGGTAGCATGAACACCGGATTCAAAGTATACATAAATGTTCCCCAGGGAAACAGAACAGGGGTTCTGGGTTTTTTTTTTTTTTTTTGCAGTGTCTGGCGCCGTCTAACGGCAGCTCTGTGTTAGCTATATCATTATTATAAATACAAAATGGCAGGCTTTCTTTATCAATCAATAAATAGATTTTGAAGTAGGTGCATGGTCCTGTGGCATAATGCCCCCTCTAATCTCACTTTGGGACGGCCCACCTCTACGTCACTGCTTGCTCACGGCTTCCACTGCTTTCCACTCTGTTCTCTTGCGCATCCCTGCTCGGCCGGGCTACCTGGCCTGGCCAGGGGCATGCAATGTGTGGCTTTCCGGCTCTTTACTGATGCAGTGTGTGCTGCTAGTGCTTCTGCTAGCTATTCAGCAGACTTCCGCCTGTAATACGGCAAATAATTTAGCGTCGAAGCGCTACATTTTTCTTGAAGAGTTGAGAGTTGAAAACTGTGGCAAGGAGCAATATGATTTTTTTTAAGTTACCTCTACTTATCCACTCCCACCACTGGTGCCTCGAGATATGAAAGATGATTTAGGATGGTTGGGGGTCAAAGGTCAGCTGCAGGCTAAATTCATATGCCGCTTTTAACTCAGACATCAGACAATACCTGTCAGCTGATGAATGGGCGACTAATCGCGAGCTTGTAGTTCAGAGCAGTGAAACAAAGCCCGGTGGGTCCGTCAGCAGGGCCCGGGGAATGCACCTTGCTCCGGGCCTGTGAGCAGCTGCACGCTACATTCCTGCAGACAGTCTGATGGGCTTGAATTTCACAGACTGACTGCTGAACTCAGGCCAGTGATTTCACTCTCTCTCCTACGCATTCTTCTGTCCCACAAGAATGACACTTTTTTACCTGTAACCCTAGTTTTGAAATTTCATGTCAAGTATACATGCACATGCTTTGCACGCTCCTGCCACCTAGTGGTTGGATGGTGATTAGACCCCAAAGTTTGGAGGGAAAAAAAGGGTGTCTGATTCAACAGAAGCCCACAGTGTCACGTGATTCAGAAGCTTTGCACCCCAAAAACCCTATATTTTTATCTCTTTCAATTCACACTTTATAGAGGTCTCTAACACCCCTCCCCCACAACTTTTCCAAGACAAGCTCAGCTCATGATCTGACATGGCATTCACAAAATACGTCTGAGCCCGAACAAACTAAACTCATCACAAGATGAGACCCCTTGCAGTGCCTGCATCCTACAATCAGGGGTGGCCTTAGGCATGTGCAAGCTGTGCACCTGCACAGGGCCACCAAACCCCAGGGGCCTCCACGCCAATATATATCCTTAATATAATAATCCTCTGAGGATGGAAACATATTTGTGTGGCTGCCCCTGGCAGGGATTTCGCGGCCTCCATCTCTGTTCCACTTCCAAACACCCTGACCCCGGTACCCCCCTCTTCACTGGCCTCCGCGCCTGCGTTCCTCCTGATTCCTGAGCTCCGGGGGGCTACGCCCTGCCCGACCCCCTCTTCCGGGGCCCTCACCTACGCTCCCTGCCCAGGGCCACCATGAGCCTAGAGCCGTCCATGCTACGATCAGCGGCTATAACGCAGATACTGGGAGAAAATGGAGTGGGAACACAACGGTGTTATTTCATCTTTGTTCTGATGTCCCCAACTCCTCCACCCTCCACCTCTTGGCCTTTGTAGGGGAATCCACCATGGGGGCCGGAATGCCACATCCAATCAAACCATCATGGTAGCCACGTATATGCAATTACATACAATACATTTAGGAATAAACCTTTTTGCATAATAGTCTTCCTGAAAGTCTGGCATGGAATTAATCACTCTAGACAAGGGTTCTCTAAAGTCAGTCCTGGATCCATGCTAGATCTTTAAGGTAACTACATTTATCTAAATGGGTATATGCTAAAATCTGGCATCTTAAAAATCTGGCATGATCTGGCCCTCCATCACCGACTTTGGAGAACCCTGTGCTAAACCTACACCGGACACCAATGGTCTAGACAGATTTTTTAGATTTAAATTTAATTTACATTTTGTCTGTCAAACAAGGGAAGAATACACAACAATTAAAGAAAAAAAGGGGATAAATAGAATATTTAAAGCTCAAAGCTCTATAAAAAGGTGTTCCATATTCCCGATCTGCCATTCTGGACACTGTAGTATGCTTGCAACTTTTTCTAGTTAAATCTTCATTCGATTACATGACTGGTCCAGTTCTAAATACCAAACACAAGGCCCGCTGAAGACTGAACTCTTACTAAGGACTTACTCCAGGCCAAGCTGAGCTTCTCAAGTGAGTAAGAACCAGTGAACTATGCCAAGCCGGGAGTAGAATGCAAATCTATACTTCACTTCTGTACAATTTGAAAAACTCCTATCAATGCAGACAAGGATTCTCAGCACATACTGGGTCTCAAAAAAAACAAAAAACAAAAAAAAAAACACCACCACTGCAATCAGGTGAGCCTCGACCCTCGCTTCTACTCCAACAGTGGCTGTAACAAAGGTCAACTCTCATCTCTAATGTTGTACATAACCCGAATTTCTACTTCTGCAAAGTTTACCCACCAAAATCACACCTCTGCTACGGTTTTAGGTAAATGTGGGAAAAACCAACTCTTTTCCACGTGGTTGCGGAGATAAGAGGACCTTGCACCCAGCAGTGCTGTTTATCAGGGTAATGGGTAGAAAGGAATGCAGCCCACGTCTCCAACAGAGTGAAATGCAGTGGAGAAACCAATTTTTGACTAACAGTGCAAGGGTGAAGGCCAGCCCTCAGCCTCCATCTTTGTATGGGGCAAAATGGAGCCAGTACTCGTCACCATCAGTGTGAAGGTGAAGAAAGCAGTTGTTTCTGCTGTGTAATGGGAAAAAAGGAAGCCAGCGGCATCTGTACCAACGTTCTAGATAACTGGGAAGCCAGGCCATGTCTCTACAAGTGTTCTAGGTAAGGGGAAGCCAGAACTCCTCTCTACCAGTTGTCTAGATAAAGGGGAAGCCAGCCCCCATCTCCACCAGTGTTATAATATTATTACTATTATTATAATAGCATCTTGTAAAACGCTCAGCTACCCAAAAAGGGTTTCCCAGCACTAGGTAGAGGGAAGGCAGACAAGGCCATCAGTGCTTAAACATCTAGGTCTGCAGGTTCCTCCAAAAAAACAGTCAAAGAGGTACAGCTCCTCAGACTCAGGTAGGGGGCATTCTACAGCTCTGGGCCCAAGTGTGCAGAGGAGCAACCTCCCAACCTAAGCAAAGGGGAAGCCAGCTCTCATATCATCCAGTGTTCTAGGTAAAGAGAAATCCAGCCCTCATCTCCACCTCTGTTCTAAGTACAAGCCTCTGCGAATATCCAACAATGTTCTAGGCAAAGAGAAATCCAGCCCTCATATCATCCAGTGTTCTAGGTAAAAGCCCCTGCTAATATCCAACAATGTTCTAGGCAAAGAGAAAACCAGCCCTCATATCATCCAATGTTCTAGGT
The DNA here is from genome assembly GCF_964261635.1 of Lissotriton helveticus. Classification (NCBI taxonomy): domain Eukaryota; kingdom Metazoa; phylum Chordata; class Amphibia; order Caudata; family Salamandridae; genus Lissotriton; species Lissotriton helveticus. The sequence goes on from NC_136072.1 coordinate 85,056,721, forward strand.
AAAAGCCCCTGCTAATATCCAACAATGCTCTAGGTAAAGAGAAATCCAGCCCTCATATCATCCAGTGTTCTAGGTAAAAGCCCCTGCTAATATCCAATAATGCTCTAGGTAAAGAGAAATCCAGCCCTCATATCATCCAGTGTTCTAGGTAAAAGCCCCTGCTAATATCCAACAATGTTCTAGGTAAAGAAAAACCCAGCCCTTGTTCTCCACTACTGTTCTAAGTACAAGCCTCTGCTAATATCCAACAATGTTCTAGGTAAAGAGAAATCCAGCCCTTCTCTCCACCACTGTTCTAGGTAAAAGCCCCTGCTAATATCCAACAATGTTCTAGGTCAAGAGAAATCTAGCCCTGATCTCTACCAGTATGCTGGCTAAAGAGGAAGTTATCCTCATCTCTACCAGTGTTCTAGGTACAGGGGAAGCCAGCCCTCATCTCTACGAATGTTCTAGATCAAAGCCTTTGCTAATCTCTACCAGTGTTCTAGGTTATGGAGTGGCCAGGCCTCATCAGCATTCAAGCTTCATCTTCTCTAGTGTAGCAGGTAAAACAGAAGCTAAGACTCATCTCCATCAATGTCATGGATAAATTGACCCTCCCCGTTCGTTTGTGTTTTCTTCCACGTATAGTTCTACCAGGAGACACTTGGAAAACCTACAGCATTGTCATGACTGCTACAGTAGACATACAGCACTATGAACCACAGCCTACAAAGGGTTCTGCACTAGGGCAAAACCTCACTGCTGCCACGCGTCTCTAGTATTACGAGTTAAGCTCTTACCTTGGCATTGAGTATCCTTCATGGCAGGCTCATATCCAGCAGCACACGTGCATGCGCCAACGGGCACCATCCACTCGCCATCCCCATTGCAATAAAGCTTCAAGGGCACAGATACCTCCACGGCATTAGGAATACAGGTACCGGGAGCGATGACCAGCGATGTAGCTTCAGCTCCCGTCAAGGTCTCAGGAAATACGGCAAAGCCGGCTATGGTGTCTGAGCACTTTTTGTAGAAAGCACGGACAGAAATGAGGGATATGCACGCGCCAAGATCCTGGAAGGCCAGATAGAACCCATTTTTAGACAGCGGCCCAAAACTGCGAACCTTGGTGTTGACCCGACCAGACTCGAGTTTCGAGAAGCTCTCATCCGGGGCAATGGTATCCACCTTCACGTAGGGATTTTCCATCCAGAACGGACTGTTCTCGGAAGCGGAGTCTGAATCCGATTCGTAGTAGAAGAGGTTAAAAGTTTCCTTGCAGGAGCCAGGGATGTTGGGGATGCTGTTGCAGTCTCTCACCGTGAACTTCATCTCCACATAGACCCGCTGGGATTCCCGTCGATCAATAAAATCTGTCCGAAGCCAGTTATTTTGATTGAGATCGCGGACGTTGCACACCTGGTAAGTTCTAATGGGGTTCATGGCTTCATCATAGCCGCTGACTTCTTCCCACTGCAAGAAGAAGAAAGATGCAAAAGTTAGGGTGTTTAAATGATCTTGGATGGAAAATGCCCACACCAGTAAAAGACCTCACAAGTATTAATAAGTATGTAGTCTCCGACCACTGATTCACAAATGATACAATGCACCAAGGGTCAGGTCCAACTATTATTGGAAAATGTGGCATTTACTTTGAGAACTTCCAGAATTTATCACATTGCGGCGTATTTAGATGTCCAGGGTCTGGATTCTACATTTCCTCACTTCATTTTCATCAAGAACATTCTTCACTATCACTTTAAAAAAGATCTTGTCAATTCTCAAGCTTTCAAATAACTTAGACCAACCCAGAAACTAAGAAAAAGGATCAATCGAGTTGGACAACCCGTAAGAGACAACTTGCAACTGAGAAGATACGCATCATATTTTGTTGGGTCCACTATCCGACATCACACCCGACCCGCCGTTTCACATCGTTCCCACCAACCAATTCCACCAGTAATTCAACTAAAGCATTCAATGCGCTTTTTGAATCATTCAAGAGGTCAATTTACTTGTGATAACTACTGGAACAGCAGGTTTCGAATATTGACGAAAAAGATAATCTTATGCATCCAACTGATTAATAGAAATAATAATTCCACTGATCTAACAAATCACACCCCTCAGCGACAAACAAACAATCTGCCCACCACACGTAAACAATCTGAAGCATCAAATAAATTCAACCCACATACCACATTCTCACCTTCAACCTAACCACTCACTATAATCAAACACACAAGCCACATCCGAATCAGTAGTTTCTCAGCTCACCATTCACCAATTTATTACATTCATTAAACAGTGGCTGACGCCTTCCAATCAGAATCACTGAGCTCTAAAGACAATGCAGACAGATTGAGATAAGATTTAGAGAGAACAAAAATTAACAATAAACTGAATAAACATACCCCTGTTTCTGGGTGCGCTGTCCAAGCCAGTTCAGAGGAAGCCCATTTTGTATCCAGCAGTGTGTCTAGGAGGAAAACCAGACAAATATATGAGAATTGATACACAACATTAAATAGTATACAGTCCATGTTACTGAAATGATTACAAGCCAAAAGTCACCACCCTTTAATAGCCCATACATATTGTATTTCCAAATACATTGCTCACAATACGTAATCAACGTATCTGCAACAAAAAGAACAAACACACAACCACAATTGTATGTGTGCGAACAGAACTGAAAAAATCATGAAAGTAACTAGAGCACTCATAATATAATAATGATGATGAAAGGCAACCCTAAACTTGGAAAAGAAAGAGCATGATAATGCTTTCATTATCATAACTGCAAAAACACATCTCAACGTTTGAAGATTAAAAACGCACTACAAACCCCAAAATACAAACTAAGGGGAAATCAAAAGTCCACACATGTATAATAATCCTGAGCTCACATCTGCACCCTAAACTTGGCTAAAAACACCCTGCTTTACACTCACAAACAAAATAGAAAAAAAGCAAACATAACAAACCTAATAAAACAAGCATTGGCAAATTCAATTGATCTGGTGCTGTCAAAGCTGGCTTTGTCACTGTTCCTGTTAAACGTATATGTTGAGGAGCCTTCTGGGCTTTAAGCAATCTAAAAAATAAATATTGGTAAAAGCAAAAATAGTTTTGGTGCTCTAAAAGCATATTTTGCCATGGTAGTCCCTGGCACTTAAGTGAGCTTATTTATGGGTGGATATGCTCCATGTGGAACAGCAGAATGCTGTCACTCACAGAGAAGTCAGCCAATGGCTGAAGTGAGATTACCTATTTCCCCATGCTGAATGCTATAGTAATCTGAAGAAAAATGTGAATGACAACATAACTAATCTTAGGCAGTGTACTCGCTCCATTCGCTGAGTTTTCCGCGCTTCGCGGAGTTCCAGAAAACTCTGCATCCCGGAGCAGAGTTTTTCCTCGCTCGCCAACGTTAAATTGGCGAGCGAGGAAACTCCACCGCTATGCAACCTCTCAGGGAGGTTTCTCGATGCAGGCGGTCATGGATGGTTGCTACCGCTCGCGTTGAGAAACCTTACGTTTGCATTGAGGAAGCAGACACTCAGGTAGAACTTCTACTTGAACTGCAAAAAGTAGTAACACCCTGTTGTGCTGGACTGATTTTACTACACAGGAAAAAAACAAGGTGCTAAAAATCAGCGCGAACGGCGCAACCTAATACACTTCTCCGCTTGCGGAACTCCGATTAGCATGGCAGAGTTTTATATAAGTACTAAAATGAGAATCTCTGCTCCCCAAAGAAAGACAGAAAATAAGAATCTAAGCTTACCACACATTATTTCACAATTTTGGAACCAATTCAATAAGGATAAATAATAAAACCTAGTAACATGTTGAAAAACCAACACACTGTCGCATCACAATTTGTGGCCGTCCAAACTTCCACAATGACATCCACAACACCATTCCTCAGAAAAGAGGCGCTACTCAAATCACAAAATCAAATCCACAAGGTTAGTACACGACTAAGCTACATTAGTTAACAATATATTTGACCCCTAAAAAAGGTCATGAGAGCAAAACTGCCACCAACCCCTAAAGTGAAGGAGTACAAAACGCCCCCGCAAAAAATAAGATTAAAACCACAATATGAACTACAAAAAATGACCTCCGACAAAGTTATGTAAATTATCACAAGCGATAGGGGTGTTGATCCATTACAAATTTACAATGACATCATAACACTGCTAATGTGCGAGTTTCCAGTAGAATAGCAAATCTCTGTTACTATCTTGAGGAGTTTTCTAGTACACACATACCTTGCCACTGTTCCGTAACCTACTGTCTACTACAAGTGCACGCATTATTCATCACCTAGCGCTCTCCGGAGTCTCTCAAACAGAAGGAAGAGAGGCGCTAGCTCAGCCCCTTCCCATTCGCCAGTTTATACACGTGGAATAACCATCAATTCTAGGATTGGGGCAGACTCCAGCAGCAGAGAATGTCCTCAAGTTTTCGGTCTCTTGGGTGCTCTACTGCAGCACTTTGCGATTGTCGCTTGTGGGCTGTCTGTAGGTGGCCTTAGTATAGAGTTTCTTTGTCAAATGCTTGCCTTTATGTACATCCATTACTGATATTTCACCTATTTTCCCCATGTCTTGAGATTTTTATATGGGAAATGTCTGACCCAGGGAATTTTTCCCCGTAAGGACAAGTTTAACTCCACACTGCTAAAAAAAAATACATAATAAAGATTTGCAAATTTAAAATCTCATAACTTTGTGCACAAATTTCCCCCAGAAAAGGTCAGTATCCACAGATGCTCGTTTTGGCCGTGATGTTTTCTCTGTACTTGAAGGAAAAAAAAAAAAAAAAAAAAAAACGAATCAAAAAATAAATTTTAAAAATAATTTTTAAAAAAAACATGAGTTTTAAATGTTTTTGTAGATTCCAAAATAATATGCCTAATAGGTATGTAGATTAAAACACAGACAACACTCCACCCTAGCAACTGAAGCGTACATTGCACTCTTCCATGTGCGGGTTCAAAATCTCTTGTCCCCTGCCAGAGAGCAACAAGAGTATTTTAAGATGTTGGAGTGGTTCCAAGACCATATGCACCAATAGGAGCTTCTAGCATGATATATGCAAAAAGACTGCATAGTAGATTGGTGCACAAACACGGCACAAGGCAGGTGCCTCCCTACAAGATCCTCGCGAGGGTGCCGGCGACCGAAGAAAGTTTGCAGCCGTCTACAGGCAGCCAGGGAGGAACCTCCTATTTCACTCTAGATCCAGTATTTCAAGTTTGATTAGTCGCTGGCAGCCACCGACACTCCCACAGGCTGACATCAAACTTCCACTCTCGGTGCATGTGTTTTTTTTAGATTCACTTTCGTTCGACGCCGTCTGCTTGGTTTGGTGGGTGCCAGTTGGTCTTGGACTTCCACCATGATCAACAAGGAGCGGGAGATATTCTTAGCATCTACCGGCTCAGCAGCCCGAGGCTCCTCCTGGCCAACCCACAGAAGGAAAGTTAATTTACACTTGGCGGTGGCACCTTGTACTGCTACGTGGGCTGGTGCCCAAGCATTTACGAGAACAAACTGAGTAAGAGGGGAGGAGGAACCAGCCAATAGGATAGTGTGCTACAGAGCCAGGAAGACCAGAACCATCTCCAAGAGACACTTTGCACGAAACGCAGCCACTCTTTAGCTTCAGCCCAAAGGCTACTATACAACACTGCACAGAAACATCCATTCCCCAAAAATGGCTAGGGTAACGGAAGCTAGATCACCGGGTTGACCTCCGTCTCGCCTGAAGTCCCTCATCAACCTCCCATTTGAGGCAGAGGAGGAGAAACTACAAGAAGTAAACACTACTCTTTCTACAAGGCCTGTTATCTTTCTGATGATGACGATGATGCTAAATTTGTCATCCTTGGGACCAAGGATTGTCAAGGCAGTACCAGAGGTACCAGTGAGCAAGCTAAGGATGCCTGCTGGTACCAATGGACAACCTTGAAATGACGTCCATGAGAATACTAAAAGATGTGCAGTTCCGTCAATTTCCTAGGACTGTTGAGTACAAGGACTACATCAAAGTGATCCCTTGGGGAACAAGCATCTGCAATGCAATAGGTCTCGCACTTATGAGAGTTTGAGCTAATGTCATTGTGAATGACGATGCCTTTTATTTATGTGTCGTTTTTAAAACAGATAGATAGAAGGCAGTGTCACTTACAATGCCATTTGCTTAAGCTTTCGCAAATGCAAGACCTATTGCATTGCAAAGGCGTGCTATAATTTCTTTTTTAGGCGTTAGGGGAGAGGGTGTCCTGCCTGTAACAGCAGGCAGGGCAGAGCTATTGAGAAAATAGTGCTTGGAGGCTGTAGTTGGAGCAATAACACACGTAACAGGGGATGTCGCCTGGGAGGTTATAAAATGAGACAAGACTGTACTAAGGAGGGACTACTAAGCATTTTGACCAATGAACAGCCACAGTTTACAGTGGACAATGACACAAGCCAATGGAAAATATGGGCGGAGCTTCAAGTCCCCACCGAAATTCAGCATGCCTCGCAGAGCAGTGCATGCGCCGCCCAGGCTGGACCTAAAAAAGGGCTGTTCCATCCATCTTTTAACGTAGCATTTCCCACTGGTGTGTGGGGAATACTTCAACACTGAGCCAATTATTCTGCAAATTTCATCGGAACTATTTTCACACGTTATCTTTGAAACTTTACATACATATGAAAAAGTGCAGGATAAACAAAAGGTTTCTTTGCTCACTATGGAAAATGATTAAGACAAGGAGAGATCAGCTGTTAAGGAGGGTTACTTTGAAAGAACACAACAGGTTAAACGCTGAACTGATCCGGTTGAAAAGTTCCTCTTTTGTTTCACCACTAATTTTTCTGTCCTTTCCTTCTTACCTCTCTTTCACTCTCAAAGTACAAGCAGTAGGGGCTAGCTATATATTCACCTTTGTACACACGACTACTACCATTCTTGGCTAACCCTGCAACAATGGTTGTGATTGTATTCTTTATATAAAAATAAAAAAAATTATACTTTTCAGATGAAGAAATTGGTTACGAAATTAACAGAAATAAAATGAAAGCCTGTTAAAAATTCCCATTTACTTCAGGAACAGACAGTACATGTGCATTTTATTTGTGCATATCGCTACGACCATTGTCGTTAAGAGCTGGGAACGCTATGGCCTGGGCTCCTTCCGGCTCTCGCGATGCGCTGGCCTAGTCTAGACTTCCGGTTGCCTCGCATTGCGAGATGCGGGTCGGGCAACAGGAAGTGTAGAGTCGCACCCTGTCCGTGTCACTTCTGCCCGCCGCGATAGCCAGGGGTATATATGGCGCCTGGCCTCTGCCTTTGAGCGGAGTATTGAGGCTGCAGGGGTGTGGAGCAGTGCTTAATTTGTGCCGGTGCTTTCCGGTACTAAGCACTGTGGAGGGCGCACCAGACAGCAAATTTGACCGAACCACTCAACCCTTACTTCCAGGATAGGAGTTACCCGAGTAGACGGGCAGGAACTCGAATACTAAGTTTACCCCTAGTCAGCAGAGGGGTCCTCTGATGCAGACTCCCCAGAACAGCTCCATGGGTAGGGTCCAGCAATCCTGAGCCAATCCAGACGATGTGCACACCAGCTTGAGGGCTAGGCCGCACGGTTCACATGGGGTGGGCACGGGCTGTAGCTCTTGGTCACCTAATCCCCTCAGGTGGCCTGGTGTTTGGGGGCGGTGCCCTGGGAGGCAGGCAGGGGGTACAGTGAGGCGGGGACCACCCCTCACCGATGCAGGTGGTCTCACCTGTGTGGTCCAATGGCGTATGTGGTTGCCGGAGGCCCTGGGCTGTGAATGTTCATTGCGTTAGATCCAAGGCCGTTATAGGTTATGAATATGATTTGTAACCGCTTCCACGCGGCTGGAATGCCCCCAGCCGTCCTCCGCACACGCCCACCGTGACGTCAGACGCATCTAAACAGTTTTTTTAACATAAAAATGTACTGCACTGTTTATTGGGTGAGGTTTCCTCACAGGGGCTGGATTCTCCACAATGTGTTGCTGTTATGCTATCTGTTGTGCTTCACTTGTTTGTAATAAAGAGGACTTTCCCACCAATCACTGTGCGTTCTGCCAATGTCTCGTTTGGATGGAGATGGGGAGCGGGCCAGGCTGGGGGTATCCAGGGCCTAAAACAAAGTACAGCGAACTGCTGCAGAATGACGTCACAATCTTGGAATGTGATCATTCCCCAAGTGTTCATTGGCAGTTTTATATAGCGCCGAAGGTATTGGAGCGCTTTACAGGAGCACCAGTTACATTACACAAGGACACAATTTTTTGTAGGCACGGGGAGATGAAATGTTTTGCCCAGAATCACAGGATGTGGAGCCGACGCCGGAACTCGAACCTGGTTCCCCAGTTCCAAAGTCGGCAGCTCTGGCTGCTACGGAATTAAGTATTCCACAGCCTGATGACATCACAAAAATAGAATGTTGTGATCCAAGGGTTCATGACACTTAATTGTGATAAACCATCCACTATATAAAATGTATGGCCATTGTTTGCACAATTATCTAATGTAAAAATCTGGCATGATGCGGCCCTCTCTGACCCACGTTGGACATCCTGCACTAGTGAGACAGCGCTTAGAAACAGACGTGCAGCACTGTGAAAGTTACATCCGTAAGAGCTCTAATTATGGCCCATTCTTCACAAGATGTACACCGCAGAACTGTCCATTCCACTCAAAAAATTATAAAATAAATCTGAATTGGATATTGTCGTCTGGGGGCGGGCTTGTAAGTGTCATAAAAATGCACTCTGTGGCGTTGCAATAGCACCATTTAGGCGTTTCTGGTCACACTTGACATCATTCTACTTTGCGTTTAAACCATGCCCCCCCCACCCCAGTCGCTCAACACTGCAGTCAATAAGTCCCCCCACCACACACACTCTCTCTCCCCCAACCCTGCAGAGCGTGCCCCCACCCTGCACTCGCCCAGATCTCAGTGCCACCTCCTCCCGCACAATAAGTCCCCACTTTCCTCCCCGGGTCACCAGGCCTCGCCCTCCGCTTGGAAAGCCGAAACCTACAGACACCATCTGGAAGTGTTTAGACGCCCGCCCTCCCCCCGTCGCCCAGTGAAATTCCTCCAACTGCAAACAGCGAAGGGAAGGGACGGGACGGGTTTATTATTTTGCGCTGGGTTTTGCTTCCCGGGGACCCGATGAATGCGTTCCTGGCGGCCTCCCCGCCCCGCAGGCGCTTCCCATTAGCGAGAGGCGCTTCGAGTTTCACATCTCAAGCGCTATGTGTCGGACAAGCCACGTAATCCGGCGCTGATCTTCGGTTCCCCTCACAGATCCCTGCTCGGGGCTCTCGCTGCCAAGCAGCCCCGAGTTAAGATATCACTCGTGTAGCGCCTTCCACCATTGATGGGACACATTAGCGCTAGCCCGGCGCCATTTTTTACTTGCCACCCTCAGCCGGTCCGGGCTTTTTAGCCCACTTCCCAGGGTCAGATTTGTAGTTAAGTTTTAAGCCCATTCTGGGAGTTGTGGTGCAACTACAACTCCCAGAATGCAATGTTCTGTTGGATAAAAATAAAACAGGATTAGCGAAACGAGCGATATGTGGAAAATGAGTCACGCCCACGCCAGGGGAGCCCTTGCCTCAGGTCACTACAATGTCGCTAGGTCGATGCCCCCCCCCCACAGACCCCCCAACCCTCAGTTTGACACGAAGCCAGCTGGGCCCTCATCCCTCCTGGGGGCACAGCTGGACACTCTCCCTGCCACAGGGGCAGAAGCCCCCTTGAGGGCGCTCACCACGAGGCCAGCGGGCCCTTACAACGCCAATTGGCCAGCAGCCCACTTGCCCCTGGCCTTCCCACGGGGCCGAGAGCGCCCCCTCAGGACACAAGGCGGTGCGTGCTACTGAAAAGTAATCTGTGGTGCAGCCTACGTGCAAATTTAAATGATAACGACGGGAGCCATTTTACGCGTTGGTGGCCGCGGCTCAGATTACAAAGCGCGCCCGTGTGTGTAAAATGAACAGGTAAGTAAAGTAAGCGAACAATCAACGAACGAATCAGCCGAGTAAACATCAAACACGGGAAAAGTAAATCAACCCTGAGAAAAATATACAAAGGCAACAGGGCGCAGCTCCCGCTGGCAAGAAGACAGGACTGGCAAGGGTGCCTGGGTTAGGGGGGTGGGGTGCGATCTGCGAGGGGCACAGCTGGGCAGAGGGGACAGCTCAGAGTTCCCAGAGGCAGAGAGGAGGTCGGGGGACTCTGGGTCGAGGGTCTGGCTGGATGGAAGGCTTTAAAGTCGGTCAAGCAGCGACTCTGCCAGTCGCTGGAAGGGAGGCCCGGCTTTGAGGCCTGAAGAGAGGCCAACCTGAGCCCAAAGCCCACCTGGGCCAGGCAGATCAAGCCGACACAAGGCCCACCTGGAGACCTACACCTGGGGGCAAAACCAACCCTGGCAAGGCAAGCCACCAGATCCAATGCCTGCCTCGTCCAGGCTGAACTCTGGGCGCCAAAGAACCCCGCCAGATGCAAGGCCCACCCCAGTCAGAGAGACACATGGATCTAAAGTCCACATCAGGCAGGGACACAGCTGGGCAGATCTGACATCTCAGCTGTTCCAGAGGCAGATAGGAAGTGGGGGGGAACTCTGGGGCGAGGACCTGGCCTGGTTTCAGATATATATGACCCACTCAGCCAGGGACCCCACCAGACGCAAGGCCCACACAGGAAAACCCTTGAAAGCAAGTGTTGCCTAGGGCAGGCAGGCCCCAAAAGAAACAGTCAGCTCCGCCAGGACATTAGCTGGAAGCAAGGCCAGGGTTAGGTGAGCCAGGAATTAGGAGAAAAAACACCCAAAGCCAACCAAGCTCTAGAAAGGAAATGTGGTTTCAGCTAAAACAGAGACATCTGAATTTTCACTCAACATTGAGACTACCATGGACGCGAGGCTGGTTAAGGAACAGTCTCCGGGTCAAAGGTCTCACACAGTCTCCAGCAGAGAAGTAACACTTCGTGGGTGGCAGGATTGCTGAGCACATGGGAGGTGGGCCTTGCCGGAGCCCCCACAGGGCCGTGCCCCCGGCAGCTGAGCGGCTGGTATCTGACATCAGGCGTCTCTATTAGGACGGCTGCCCTCGACGAGCTTTGAGTGACAGTCCAGGGTACAGGAGGAAAAGTTCCTAAATTTAAAGCATTGTCCTGGAAATAGTCCCGCGCGCTCCCGGACGCGTCACTGGGGCTGGGGGTGCGAGCAGTGCCACCCCGGCCGGCAGCGTGACGTGGGCAGCGCCTTCGCGGGCCTCGATCGGTAACCGGAGCAGGGCCCGGACTCTGGGAGCACTGGGGGTCCCTGCTCGGCCCCGGGACAAAGAAACACACACTGCCCGGCCCCGTCCCAGCCGAGCGGGTTCATGGGGCACGGAGCGCCCGGGTGAGAGGCATGAGACTGCCAGGGGTGCCGGGGGGGAGGGGGGGGTGGACGGGGGGGAGGGGGAGGGTATGAGACTGCCGGGGGGAGAGGCAGAAACACAGGTCCAGCCCAAGCCTTTAAGCGAGGAAGAGAGGAGTGGACAGGCTGAGGGGAGGAGTGCACTCTATTAAGAAGGCGACTGCCCGGGTGCGAGACTGGAACACAGGGGCACAGACAGCCTAGGAGGGAGGAAGAGAGAGTGGACAGGCCGAGGGGAGGCAGCGCACTCCATTCAGTAGGAGACT
>NC_136072.1:85748639-85796139 GCF_964261635.1 Lissotriton helveticus
CAATGGGTGCCAGTGAAAACTTGCTTGGTGCTTTCTTTAGGTAAGCTACACACGTGTGATAAAAGTGAACACGGTGCGTATCATACAAATTTAGAACAGCACAGCCAATTCATTTAAAATACATAATTTGTCTGCGACAAAGGCAACGATGTTTCGACCCATTTACACTTGTGGGATCATCATCAGGTCTCTGTGATATATGAAGCCCCAGAGGAAGAGAGAGTTGGAATTACCAAAAACAAATAAGAAGGCTGAAAACAGCACTATCTAGGTACAATTAAGCTTAAACCCAGTTTTTGACAAACATTAAGTCGAGATCAGAGGCACTATGAGCTAAAAAGCAAAGAAAGAAGAATTCAAATTTAAAAGACGGTCCCATGAAAGTACAGCAACAAGTGAGAGATATTATGAAGACTCGCATAGAAAATAGAAGGAACCGGCTCGATGAACAACTTTGCAGGGATAAAGGAAAAATGGTGCATTCGTCTCAAGTGGAATACAGGATGTTAGGACTGGAAGGCAAATTAATCAGAGAGAAGTGTGCAGAATTGGAGGAGGGGTAATCGGGAAACAATAGCGGTGCAACAAAGTGTGGATACATTGAGATCACGAGTGGTCCAAAAAGATTGCATCAGAGGACGCAGCCCGGGCAATAGCAGCAGTACTGAGTGTTTTACCTGTTGTGAAAGACACTATGGGAGAATGGGTGAGCCACCAAAGTCTGGTGAGGACTGAAACTATCTCAGACCCCACCAGGTGTCTTTAGATTCAGAAATATGTACCGTCATTCAGTGTCACAGGCAGCATACAGATCTAAATATAGCCAGGAAACTGTAAGGAAAACTGGGGGAAACATCCTTTACAATTAGGTATCTACCACATTGTGCCTTTTCCACACATTTTTTAGCATGCATGTTTTTACTACGTGTTTTTACAATGCATGCTTTCACCGTGCATTTAAGGTAAGCTAGAGGATGTGGAGGGGGTGCCCCCCCCCAAATACATTGGGAGAGGTGTGGTGCCGCGGCCAGGGCGACTGACGCTGGAATCTGGGGATCAGGGTTCGATCCCCAGCTCCGGCGGCAGGGTAGCCCAGCACCATGTGACTCTGGGCAATAGCTTGCTTAATCTTCCCGACGGCCCCCAGCGCCTAGAGACCCTAACGGGTGATTGTGCGCTATACAAATGTGGATTATTATTATTATTATTATTATTATGTGTGTGTGTGTGTATATATATATATATATATATATATATATATATACACACACATACATATACATACATATACACACACACACACACACACACACACACACACACGCACACACACACACACCGCACAGTAATGGCATACATCAGAAAAGCATATGAGTTTTTAAAACAATGCGGGGTAACAAATGCATGGTTAAGGCATGCAATGTATTTCTTTGCGTTGTTCCGTCAAAACTAGTGTCCCCAATGATCAGTTCAGACAGATGGCCAGGGTAGATGGAAGGAAAATTAAGAACATAAACATTGTCTTTTGCTATAGGACATAGACCTAAGCAAGGTTTTCTCTGCTGGCATTAGGATGTGATATTCAATAAGAATCACTTTATACCCTTAACCAGTGCTTAATTGTACTACTGTCCCCATCACATCTTCAACAGAGTCGCCAACACCATCGCAGGCATGCTTCGCCACACCATCAGCCGCTCCCTGGCGAACTCGTCCTTCCCCGACGACCGGAAACACGCCGATGTCAACCCCCTCCTGAAGAAGCCCTCAGCAGACCCCACCAACCTCAACAACTACAGACCCCTGCTCCCGTTCCCAGCGAAAGTCATCAATAAAGCCATCAACAGCCAACTCGCCACCTTTATCAAAGAGCACAACCTCCTCGACTCCTCCCAATCCGGCTTCAGAAAAAACCACAGCACAGAAACCGCCCGCCTAGCCTCTACAGACAACATCCGCACCCTACTAGACAAAGGAGAAACAGTAGCGCTCATCCTCCTCGACCTCTCAGCGGCCTTTAACACAGTCATCCACCGCACTCTAACACGCAGACTCCACAACGCAGGAATCTGGGACAAGGACCTCGAATGGATCCACTCTATCCTCTCCGGCAGAATGCAGCGGGTCAGACTCCCTCCCTTCCTCTCGGATCCTACACCAACAACCTACAGAGTCCCCCAGGGGTCCCCCTAAGCCCCACACTGTTCAACATCTACATGGCTCCACTCGCCCCCCATCGTCAGAACCCACGGACTCAACAGTTTCATACACAGACGACACCAAACTCATCCTCTCCCTATCCAACGAACCCAACGCAGCCAAACACAACTTTCAAGAAGGCATGTAAGCTGTCGCCAAATGGATGAAAAGCAGCTGCCTACAACTTAAAACTGACAAAACAGAAGTACTCATCATGGGCCCACACCCGATGCCTGGAACAAAACTTGGTGGCTCCCTGCCCTTATAAGCCCACCCACCCCCACGGACCACGCACGCAACCTTGGAATGATCCTGGACTCCGAGCCCAAAATGGGCAACCAGATCAACTCAGTCACATCGTCCTGCTTCCACAAACTCCGCCACCTACGCAAGACCTTCAAATGGATCCTTCTCTAGCACAGAAAGACCATCACTCACGCCCTAGTCATCAGCAGACTCGACTATGGCAACGCACTCTACGCCGGAATAAACAAAAACCTCACCCAAAAGCTACAAAACATCCAGAACACCGCCGCAAGACTGGTCCTCAACCTGCCACATCTCCCAGCACCTGTGCACACTCCACTGGCTTCCCATCCAGAATAGAATCACCTTTAAGATCCTCACCCACGCACACAAAACCCTCCACAACACCAGAACAGCATACCTGAACAGCCGACTCAAATTCCACGCATTCCAAAGGACCCTACAATCAGCCCAGCTCTCCTACGCTGTGGTCCCCCGGGCCCACACCAGAAAGACCAGCTCAGGAGGCCGCTCCTTCTTCCTTGCGTCCAAAGCCTGGAATGCCCTACCACTCCAGCTCAGACAGACAAGACTCTGCATCTTCAAGAGAAACCTCAAAACTTGGCTCTTCAACAGACCCTCTCCTTGAAGGACAAAGCTGCACCTCCCCTCTTCCTCAGCACCTTGAGACACTTACGGGTGAGTAGTCGCGCTTAACAAACACATGATTGATTAACTTGTAAAAGAATAAGTGATGGGGCCAAAAGTTTTGTTAAGAAGACTGCCACCATCACTATTGAATATGCGGGTGTCAAACACCAATGTTGTATGTTATTGATTCTACCTATTGTCTCTCTATACATCACCAGACACGGTCTGTCCCTTTATCTCTTTGCTTCGGGTTCTTTTAAATTCCTACTTACAATATTTTGTCTCTGTATTTCTCTTCCCCCTTCTTTTGTGTTTTGCCTCACTTGCTCTAGGTTAAAGTTTGATGTGGAAAAGTAAGTGCCAGTCTCCATAAACGTGGTTGCCGGAGTACCCCACCAGCAACCACCGGCTAAAACTAAGCACTGACCCTAACCCTATTTCGAATGAGCGGTTATTAGGGAAACAAATTAATTTAGAAGACAGATTGGACTCAGTATTAGACTCCTTTCAAAATATCACCAAAACAGGACAGCCAGATATAGGGCGAATCAAACTTGGGCCCAGTAAAGAGGCAGATATGGCTGTATTTCTCACTTTTGGAACCTGGCTACGGGAACTACTTAGAGAAGGCATGAGCCAGAAGATTTGCAGGGACCATGACATATGTTAGAGTTGAATCATTAAAACATGTCAGTATCCTCCATGGCATGGACATCTATGAGGTTGCAGCCTCCACCGATGTTGTGCTAGGAAGGATTTCAATGAACATAACCTTGGCGCTGAAACATGATATTTTGGACCATGCAATAAACTCCAAGATACATCAAGCATTAATTATGTACAGTTGCAGATAAAGACTTTTCTGGAGAGAACTCTAGAACCAGCCAGTCATCCAAGTAAGAATAAACATGACTCCTCCTTCACCATGCCCTCGGAGAACAATCTGGAGACAGAAAGAACATGGCTAATGGGACCATTTGGAATCTTATTTAACCCCTTCACCGGGGTGGGGGTGGGGTCAATGCAGGGGCGCCGTGGTGCTCGTGACGAGCCCAGCTCGTCATGAGGCACAGTGAAGCTGTGCCAGCTTGTCACGACTCTGCTCACTCATTGATTCTGCTGCACAGGCGGGAATCAATTTCGTGTGGGCGGGCCGCGGCCATTATGACGAGCCCAGCTTGTCATGAGCACAGGTCCACAGTGCCTCATTACGAGCTGGGCTCGTCATAAGCACGCAAGGGGTTAAGCTTTGGGATGGCACCTGTTCCAACCTACAAAGTGAGTGGTCCTCCAAACTGTGAGAGTGCCAGTATGGCGGGATGTGAACATGTGAGTGGCCCTCTATATTGTGAGAATGCCAGCATGGTCGTCACTGTTGCCCAGCTTTCGTATCCCCATTCCCATGATCCAGCTAACTCAGGGGTACTCATAGTACGGCCCGCGGGCCGGATGCGGCCCGGCAAGCCTTCCTTGGCGGCCCGCGGACCTTCGAGACAATCATACCTGTGCTTAAAAAAATAATTTATTAGTGTTGGCACCCCGCAGCAGTGCTGGGCTCGGAGACCCTGATAATCACCGCTCCCCCGGCCCCCACAGAGCAGAGGCTTTGTTGTATTTCACCCCTTAGCGCCTCTGCTCTGGGGAGCCGGGCGAGATGTTTGTCAGAGTGGAGATGCAGGGGCACTACAACAAAGCCTCAATAATATGTAAATGGTCTTTTAACGACCTGCTAAGTACTTTGGTGCGACTGATGGAAGGCTGTCTCTTTGCCCCCCCACCCCCCCTTAATCACCCTGATGCGGTGTCCATTCACTCACAGTCGTGTGGACACTCCTGTAATTATCAGAAGGGCGCGGGGCGCGCGCAAACTGCATTTTAGTCGGAGAAACTTCTTGCCAGATAGGGATCTTTCTGTGTGTGCGCTGAGGAAGCTGTATCAGCCCGGGCTGAAGGCTGACACAGACAGACACACACAGTGAGATGACAGAGGGGGAGGGAGAGGGTGAGCTGGATGGAAAGAGAGATGGAGCGGGAGGGCAGGAGGGAGAGAGAGGGCAGGAGGGAGAGGGAGGGCAGGAGGGCAGGAGGGAGAGGGAGGACAGGAGAGAGAGAGAGAGATGGAGAGGGAGGGTAGGAGGGAGAGAGAGATGTATGTATGCTGGGTCTGGTGGCTCAGTGGATGAAGGCATCTGCTGCAGGGACCTGTGTGCAACCTCATGGTCACAAGTTTTCTTTTTGTTTTAGCCCCGCCCCCTCCCCTCTGACCCCGCCCCCACTGGTGCGGCCCTCGGCCACAAACCACACTGTAAATTTGGCCCCCGAGAGAAAGTTTGTGAGTACCCATGAGCTAACTTCTCAGTCGATTTCTACCTCAATGGCCAGAGCAGCTTTGAGGGATAGGGTGAGCAGAACTTAGTGGCACTTGGGTTTCAACATGGCAGACAGCATGGTTTCAACATGGCAGAGAGCATAGTTCAGATTCCACTACAATATTTTATTACTGGAATGGAACCCCTTAAGCTTGGGTTATGGGCCAGTATGCGTCCCTGAATTGTTTTGAGTTTTCGTCTATAATGTCAGGGACACCCGCAAGCAATCCGAATTATAAGATGCAGGTAAGGTTTTAGGCAGTTGTATCAATGTTTGGGAACAGTATTGAGTTGTTAGTAATATACATAGTAGGATGAAGCAACTTTAATTAATATAAATTAATATATATAAATAGGACATCCAGCAAGATACAGGTCTTCCATCATTACTTATTACTGTGCATGTTACCTCAAGAAATTAATTGTCCGAAGTGCTGGCTTTTTGGAACTTTCATGAAGATGTTGTGGTTGGAGGGAGGAAACTATTTTTTGATCCCTTTCCTGCTTGAGATGATCCTCAGTGCTTCAGTTTTTGGAAATTTGATTGTCAGGTGGCATTACCTTGCATGCAGGTAGGTTCCTGCTTGGAATGTAGCGTATGACCACTTATGCATGCATTCTTAGTCCTTGTTCCAGAATGCCATGTTAATACATCAACTGAACAATGACTAGTCATCTAGTTGGCTTCACTACTGTTGTTGTTTATATGAGTGTGATAGAGCGCCATGTTATTCGGAAAATTGTAGGGGTGCACCATAATCCCAAGTAGTCAGCACCCGCATATTTAGAGGATTATGTTAATGTGTGATCATTAGAAATGTAAGACTAATCGAGTGTATTGCAAATATAGTTATGCGCTCACATAATTTGAAGATTAATGTAGTGTTTAAACTGAGAAATGCCTTAAGTAATGTAGAAATTGTTGCTTTACGTATTAAATGTTGCATTAGGTTGCGATAGTAAAGTAGCACGTGTAGGTAGCTATTAATGAAACCTGTGATGTTTTAACCCGATGAGAATAATATTGCCTCAGAAATGTATAAGAATTAATGCCTTTTAAAGTGATTATCGAATAACCGGATTCTGATGTTATGTTAGAAGTGCATTTAAATGTGTACAGGCCTGGGGCGAGAAAGGCCAGTAGAGGCCTAACTGTATTTTTCTTAGCATGACTTGAGAAGTAGGCCTGAAATGTCTTTGGGAAAAGGCTCCTTTTTCAGTAGAATTTCGAATTGTGACTTGTACAAGGTTGTTTCTCATGTATTTTTGTTGCAGGTGCAAGGCCATGGAGCTTATTAGGTAGAATGAACCATTGTTTAGAAGTTAGGACGGTAGGAGTAGGAACAAAGGGAGTGCCTTGGTATGCACAACTGCAACATTTGGCGGAGAAGGTGCCTGGGACCCAAGGACACAGCAACGGTTTTTGGACGAAGATGGAACACGACAGGAAAAATCAATAAGCTAGCACCTGCCTCAAGAGGAGTTGCGGAGGCGTGTCTACCTTTTTGTGATTTTGTATTAGGGAAAGTGCCCCAAGGGAGGAGAGTCAGTCTTGGGTTAGTCAGTCTTAGGCAGTGCAGTTGGAGATGCAGTTAGAGTAGGGTCAGTGCGATTTTAGAGGGAACTAGGCAGGAGAAGGAGTATCTTAGAACGAGCTCAGTGGCATAGGCTACTCACTAATGGAAGGTGAATGTACTTCTTAGGAAGTCTTCACAGCGGACACCTAATTCTCTTGCCTGGGGTTGATGCTAAGTAGGGATGTCATTTAGTGTTAGTGTAGAGACAGACTAACTTTCTTTTCTTTCCTTTTGAACAAATGCAGTTAAAGCTTTAAGCTGGATCTGGTATCATTTGCCTAATGCTTTCAGAAATAACTCTGCTCATCATATGGAGTCGTATGAGACTCTTGCGTAGGATTAGGTTTGTATTAGTCCCAGTCTAATTCTTAAACCTCTTGCTGAACTGCTTATATATTCAGTTGTTTTTGGCTTTGTAATAAAACCCCTAAACTTTATTCGGTAGTCAGTGGTTCTTGATTTGGAGTCAATTGGCTTAAGTATTAAAGTTGTTATGACTACTGTTGTTCTCCCCTTCACACTTCCTAGCAGATCATAAAGATCCAGTCGAGGATTCTAAAGATTGGTAAGAAAATCTAGTAAAGAATCCAGGCTTCCCAAGACGATGACCTTTAAGGAGTAGTGAAACTGAGTTCCTGCAACCAGACTGTTTCTTTGCAGCCATAAAAAAGAGGTCTATTTAAATATTGCTCTAAACTCATCACATTCTGATCTATAATTGAGGCTTCCTCTAGGAGGCTATCTGCCATTCAAATGCGTTTTGCCGCTGGTGAGGCAACACCAGGCTTATCGGTCTCCTGTCCGCGCAAGGTCCCAATTGTCAGGTGGTTGGAAACAGGCAAGCAGCAGCGCTAAGTGGAGGCTGAAGGCTCGCTGTAGCAGCAGCTTCAGGAGATGTACCCAATGAGGACAGGAATGCGGTAACAGGTGGTAAAGCAGAGGTAGCATTGGAGGCGCAATCTACTATTGGCCCTTGAGGGAGGACTGGTCAAAGAGAACAGAGTTGCAGTCCGACATCTTCCCCATTAGAATAGGTAATTTTGGACAGAAGCTAAATAGGCTACTCAGGAGCCACCCTTCAAAGGGCTCAATACGCCACTGGATTGAAGCTAGCCTGGCTGATGACGGCTGATTAGCCAGAAACCGGTCCCAGGATGCTGGTTTCCGGTCCAGGGAAGACATGATTTGGCAGTTCGGGCTGGACTGTTCCCATGAGGCACAGGGTCAGACTGATTATCATATGACCATGTCTGAACTGGGGTGGCTAGTGAGCTAAAGAATGATGATGGATTAAACCCAGATCAGTTGACTGGGGGTGAGTGCTTGCAATGTTCAACACTTCGTCCATCATCCCCTTTAGGCATGTTGAGCAAAGCAAAACCAAAGACAAGCTGCTTCCAAACGTTATACTGCTTGCAGGTGGAGCTAGGGGGTGGACACCCAATGCAAGGGAAAGTTCTTCACCAATAGCTTCCACCAAGAATGGAGTTTTTTTGGGACAGCGATGAAGGAATGTGAATGGAAAATTATAAAAGACCAACCCCATTATCAGAGGGGATTTTGTAGTTTTCTATCGCAAGCACTAAGGGCTAATAAGGAACCATATTCAGAAGAAAGCCTCTAAAGCTCCTAGAGTGCCATCTGTCCCCCCTCGGAGACAGAGATCCATTTGACGGGTCACCACAGTCTGAAGTGTAGCAACTCTGACACCCACAAGCCTCCTTGTACTGCAAAAAAGACCAATGAGTTACAATTACAAGGTGCGTCCTTTGCCTAAACACTGGAGGCTGTATCACAGTACTAACCAAAGGGCAATCCAATATGAAAAAACTATGGGACCGATTCACAGAACTAACTTAAGACAACATCCTAAACTTACTACCATTTTGGTATTCACAGAAGACACTTACTCATTCGGTATTCACAGAAGTTAGAAGCCCTAACTTTAGGACTCCTAAATGTCTTCTGTGAATATCGAAAGTCTTAAAGTTAGGATTTTTCTCAGTTTAGGAGTAGTAATGTTAGTTTAGGAGTAGTAATGTTAGGAGTCCTAAAGTTAGGACTCCTAAACTGAGAAAAATCCTAACTTGAAGACTTTCGGTATTCACAGAAGGCATTTAGGAGTCCTAAAGTTAGGATTCCTAACTTCTGTGAATACCGAAATGAGCAAGTGCCTTGTGTGAATACCAAAATGAGTAAATGCCTTCTGTGAATACCAAAATGGTACTAAGTTTAGAATTTAGTCTTAAGTTAGTTCTGTGAATCGGGCCCTATGTTTTTCAACACTAGATTCCTACCTACCACTGATGGATAAAAGAACTATTGAATGAATAGCAGTACATGAGGCTAGGATAGCTAAGGTGGTTAATGAACTAGCTCCAGAGATGTAATAGACATAAAATCTATAGAGGTTTCCTCAGACTTCTAAAGACAATAAAAGGGTCCCCCAACATTTTCACTGGGCATTTTATAAATAGGATCGGCAACTTTGTTACATCACTAGGATGCTACAACGCATAAAGTTGATTAAAAATGGCATTAAGATAAAGTCATATACACTATCACTAACAAGCAATCTATAGAAAAAAACAAAAAGTTCCTTCAGCAATGCACCTTTTTGGTGGATATTCTATCTACCAGCAGATTCCTCACCTTTTAATCTATCCAGGTGCCAGACTGGAACTGGAAGCTCTTGCAATGGGTCCTGTGCGAAGGTAGTTTTTGCCAGTGGCCTCCATTGTGACTCAGCCTTGCTCCAGACAAGACAACATGGAGCGGCATATGGGTGACACACCTGGATGTTGATGTCAATTATCTCCTTTTCCCATGCCAGTAGATGCAGAGCATGGCTGACAAGACTGATTGAGAACAAATCTAACTTGGGACATTATTATACCCAAAGTCAACTCCATGGAATGGCAGCTAGAGTATCCACCAGAAAACACATTACCAAAGGCAAGTAACTAACTCTTCTGATGAATACCCACCGCTTCCTCGCCTTTTGAACCACTACAAAGCAATGCCCAGTCAAAGGAGGGTGTGAGAAGTGACTTACACCAGGAAGTCCTGTCCGGACCAAATAGGCAAAATAACCGGCCATGCAAACGTGATAATAGTTGCAGCAGTATTGTTGAATATAAGGATGGGAGCCCTCACTACGCTCGACAGATCTCCAAGATGGGAATTTCCAAACTAGGGATATAGTCACAGCCTTTGCCCTAATGGAATGAATCCCAAGACCCTCAAGAAAGTCTTTCTTTAAAAGGCATAGGACAGTATAATGCAGAGAGCAGCTCATCGGGACAAGGCTCTTTTCTGGGCCGCCTTTCCTTTCTTCACATTGGCGAAAGAAACAGTTGATCATCAATGTGGTACGCCATAGTCTCATCAATTCTGAAGATAAGGGCATGGCGTGGCTGCAACTGGTTTAACCCCCTCTCCCCTTCTAGGTGCATGTGTTGGAGAGAAGAATGTCGGAAGAGTAAAAGATTGCCCCACATAGAAAGTTGACACCACTTTTGGAAGATATGATGCGCATGTCCCAAGTACCAGTTTGTCATGAAAGAGGATATTATACGGAGGTTAAATGTCCCAGACTCTGTGTGAAGGTAGTAATGCCTTCAAAACAACCATGCTCACAATGGCCCCAATGAAGTGTAGCCTCTGATGGTGTTGCAGATTGGATATATTAGCGCCAAGATACTCCTTGGAGTGATAGTCGCGCTATTTAAATATACCTTTACATTACATTACATTTTACATTGACTCACAGATAGAACCCCAAAATTAAACAGCAATGACCTTTTGCTTAGCAGGTGGTCCGAGATCAGCTAAAGTCATACGGCATTCAGCAGCCAGCCACTCAGGGACCAGAACACATAGATCCGTGACTTGTAAAGTAGGTTGCCAACCACAGACATACCATTTGTAAAGACATTAGGGCTCAATGCGAGACCAAAAGGTCAGACAGCGAACTGAAAGAGTGGACTCTACCACAAAATGCAGATATATCCAATGGGACTGTCAACTTAATGCATAAAAGTACATGTTTAGCAGGGACACGAAACAGCATCCAGTTCTTATGGCCCAAAGCAAGCTGGACTTGTGGGAGCGACACAAGCGTGATCTTTTCTTTTAAA
The DNA here is from genome assembly GCF_964261635.1 of Lissotriton helveticus. Classification (NCBI taxonomy): domain Eukaryota; kingdom Metazoa; phylum Chordata; class Amphibia; order Caudata; family Salamandridae; genus Lissotriton; species Lissotriton helveticus. The sequence goes on from NC_136072.1 coordinate 85,759,821, forward strand.
CGTATGAATTCAAAATTCTGAGGTCCAGAATTGTCCACAGGTGGCCTTGGAGACCAAGAAGTAACAAGGTTACATTTGAGCCCACCTACACCTTGGCCACCATTTTGATTGCAGTCCCAGCATGTGACATCCACACTTCCATGCAGAGTATTTGAACATGATCTGCCAAAAATAGTGCAAGCACTGGGGGGCAACTGAGAAGAGGCACTCTTAATGGGCAGGGCATATCCAGCTTGGACCCTCTGCACCCATAAGGTGTTCGTGATCAAGTTCCAGAGGGACAGGCAACACTGAACCCAACTGCTCATGAATGTCAACCCAATTGTGAAGTAAAACAATTTTGTTTAGGGGTGGGAATAACTCTGGTAATTTGCTGTTACTTAATTACGCAAAATTACTCAAGATTACATGGAATTACACGAGGAGCAGAACAGCGTATAGGGCCATTTTCTTAGCAAAAAAATGTACCTTTGCATCCCAAATGGCTCCAAGGATCCATTTTGCACCAGGAAAATAGTGATAAATGTAACAGAACATAAACAGCAACAGCTAGCAGCCGCACACCCTCGCTAAATTCATTCTTCCTGTGTTCCTGCAGTAGGATTTTTGTGCCCAACTACTCATAACTACGTGAAAGAGCAGAATTGTGTAATTTTCTGTACTCTGGCATCAAAATAAAACCGCAAAATTACAAACATTACTCTGATGACGCCGGCATAGTTCAAATTTTGACTGGGCCTAATTTTGTTGTGTTGCCAGGCAAAGTGGGGGTTGTAGTTAATTTTGGAGCAATCTTCCCTTAGCATTGCCTCAGACTCTGAATCCCAAAAATTCTGCACGGATATCGTGTGGGGTGCAATGCCTGACAATGGTACAAGGCAAAGCCTCAAACACAACTCAGTAATGTCTCATACAAGAGTCGGGCCCCATCAACGGGCATATCCTCAAAGACGTATGCGTATCTTCAAAAAGTCAAATGCAGCACAACTAGGCAAGTCTGCGGGTTATATGGATTCTCCTCGCATAGGCAACTGAGTCCATGGAGTTAAGGCCAGATCATAAGATGTGATTGGCTGCATCTGGACCATTGTGAATTGTGTGTGCAAAAGATGCAAAGGTCCTTCACTAAAGCAGACTGTTGGGATGTAGAAAAGTCCACCGGTCTTGGAGAGCATGCTCCCTTACCTCAAATGTAGCTTTTTGCCTCGTGCCTCCACATAAATGATAATCATGTATGTGGGATGAAGATACTTTTGTGACATGAACGGAGACCTACACGTATTCAGGGTATAGCTGAAGTGGACTCCCGACACAGCCAGTCACTCTCCCAGGAACTTCTACTCTCCGAACAAACTTCCACAGAGAGCCTCAGATTATCAAATGAGGTTGCACCACATCAGTAGCCAAGGTTACCTCCCCCAGTAATTACGGAAGAGTAATATTAATGCTGGCCTTTTGATTAATTGCTTCAGAACCATTTATGTACAATATTCTGTCCTGTATAACTTAGTTAAAATCTTTTTAAGAGAATAAGCACCGGATGGACATTCCATTATTTACTTGTGTTAGTTGGGGTATTGTGTTCTGCGTCTCTATATCCATACCAGCACCCTGAGTAAGTCTAGGGCATCTCAACTTCACTAACCAGGTTGTCAAGTGCTAAAGGGGTGTACTCGGTGAACAGTTTTGGGTCCAGTGCTGAAGGACACCAGTGTTAATTTGCTCCAATTGACAGTAACCACGGACAGTCTTAGGACTCACAAAAAGTTCCCAGACTGTTAAAAACTCACAGGTCTCGTGCAATGTCTAGCCAAAAGGTTAGAAGCATTTAATGAGTGCAGCCACTAGTTGGGAGAAAATACTTTCTCTCCTACTGCATCAATTAATTTCAACTCTCAGTCTGAAGGGAATAGATTTAAATGTGGATTCCAGAACTACAGGCTCTCGGCAGTAGGGAGCAGTGACAAGAACTGGGGGTTCAAAGGAACAATTCTACGGCATCGGTAATGGGACGGCTAACAGCGAATGCGGAAAAAGCCTTCGATACGGTCAACCAAAGATTTATCGAAAAGAAAAAGTGTCTCAGAAGTAGAAACAAAATTGGGTGTTGGGTTGTCACACTCTGAGCGAGGTCAGAACCATGGGAAGGCCCAGAAATACGACTGGAGGTCCCGACTGATCTTTGGGCCAGGAAAGTATGCCAGACTGAACTGGAGCACCGGTGAGGATTTGCAACATGACCTCCCTAAAGGCCACTCCTTTAGGGCCCCTATCCCTAAAAACCTATTTCTACACTTCTCTATATAGCTGTATATATGTCTAATGCTGCAATACACTATATTGATTGAGTTTATATATACATATAATTCATTGGTTTAGTTAAATTTTTTGTAATGTGGCTGCTGTAACTTACTCTACCACCCACGCAGCCCCAAAAAACATAAAACAAAAACACAATTTTTGTTTAAATGTATTTAAACTCATCCAGATTTTTGGCATTCGAAATGCAGGATCCAAGATGGACTTAAATCCCAAGTCTAGCATCCCAAATAATGATAGTCGGGAATTGCAGATCCAAAATTCTGATTGTATGACCCCAAATGTATGCCAAAAAAGTTATGACAAGGGGTGGGCGGAATTTGCGTAGTCGCGCTACGCAAAGCTCAGTGAAACGGTAAAAAATCTCCGCGAGCATGCAAACGTTCCGCAAACACGCGGAATTGCTTGTTCCGCCCGTTCGCAATGCTTTTTTCCTCGGGGAGAAATATCTTGCAAACACGTATTTTGAAAGCACGAACAAGGGAAAAATTCCGAGAATTTTTGGCAATTCCGCTTTCTCCGCGGAACGCGAAATTACTCAAATTCCGCGAGCAGAACGGAATTTACCGACCTGCAATACCCATCAATACGTAAAAAGATTACTAATTGGAAAAACATATTTCACACAGAATGCATTACTACAAAGTATGATAGTATTTAGGGAGGTGGCAAGAGAACTCAGTCGCATCTTAGAAATGTGCCCTGAACAATAGCGAGAAAGTGGATCCGATAAAGGTAAAGTTATTCAAATAAAAAGAAAAAAATAATATTAATAACTCAGAAATTTAGCATATGATTTCTGGATGGAACTAATTCATGGATTTGATCTATGAACCAATAGGCTCCATCAGAAGAAGTAGGATTTGGACATTAGAGGGCAGTTGTGACAACTCTTGGGGCTACCAGCCGCACACGTTGAAGCAACAAAGGTTTCTTCACTTGCCTGCGTAGAACAGAACTACTGTGTCAATCAAAATAGTTTGTGGGGAGGACTTTGGAATTTGGAAGATACAAGAGGTAGGTATGTGGCGTGAATGCAGTCTTTAGATAGGAGCCAATGGTCGCCTTCAGGATGTGGAAATTTGCAAAGTCTTTTCCTCAATCACGTCGGGAACTTTGTTTACTAAAATGTTATTGTCTTCTATGCTTCTTGAAATCTACCAAGTTTGCAAAGTCTTACATTTTGTCCCGGGAAATGTCTCCTGCAGGCAGAATGTGTGAGGTGGGTATTTACAGGGCTCGAGTCGGGGGTACACATGGGTGGACGAGGTCCACCCACTTTTTTCACAGGGTGGACGCCGTCCACCCTGCCAAGAAGTTGGGCCCCACTGAAAAAGATGCTGAATTCGTCTCGGTGTAATTTCCAAACGCCTGGACACTTTCAGCCCCGCCTGCACGTTCTCAGCTTTCCATCTGCAACAAGCAACAACGTGCAGGCGGGATGGCGCTTTTTTTAGTTCAGACTCCTGCTGGGCCCATAACAAAGGCCGAATTTGAGGGGCCATCAGGCCTCCTTTTGTTGGAGTCTCCTGGCTGGGAGCAGTCAGGAGCCTCACACCTAGAAGCAAATGCAGCAGAGGGGAAACAAAGGTTAGCTCTTCACACATACTCAAGAGAAGCAGCTTTTCACTTTGTTCAGGCTCAGTTTACTAGATATGCCTGCACTGCAAGAATGTCAGATGTGTTTGTCTCTCCCAGTATTTACACAAAATAAATGTAATTTATATAGCACTTAGTACCCCTGAGGAAGCGTTGAAATAATTTAAGTACCACTATTTTTTCTTGTATAGCGCTACTCATCCCAAAGTAGTGTTAGAGCACTTTACATCACACATACATGTTAAAGTCATGGCTTGTGATGCCACTTTCTATGATGTCAATTACTGTGATGCCACATGTAATGTCATGTGCTGTGATGTCATGTGCTGTGATGTCATGCGCTGTGATGTGATGCGCTGTGATGTGATGCGCTGTGATGTCCTGTGCCGTGATGTCACGCGCCGTGATGTCACTTGCATACTGCCCAACTAGGTTAGTCCCCCTACTTCTTTTTTTAGTACTTGTGCCCTGGGTGTTTCAGAAACTCTCTGCGAATTATTCGAAGTGATATGCCTGCTAACTTTTCCCTGGAAAAGTGAGTGTAAACTGAAACTGAATTCACATCTGGTCTCCTTTAAAAAGCAAATGTTTATAGCCCTCACTTCTAGCATTTTGTGCTGCAAGGAAATTTAGGAGGCCACCAGGGTTCTGGAGTTTTATGAAAAGCCAGGTTATGGACATATTGGATCAGTACAGAGCCATTTGTGAACTCAAAAAGGAGTGTAAACTCTGCCGTCACTACTCCTGCTACCCATACTTAAGGAAGTGTCTACGACATTGTAAGCCTCTTTTTCACATCTTGACTCCTTGGAGGAGAAAGTGTTAATAAGCTTGCTCAAGAATTTTTTTTTTTATTACATTGTTACAGAAACTGAAGTTCGTTTTCTTTTGTCTCGATGTCAGACCCTAGCACTTGTTTACTCCCTTTGTTTTAAGACATGCGGTTCTCATTAAAAGCCTGTATTTGAAATCTTATATAGTTGTGTCTTGCTTATTTTATGCCTGCTGGGGAACCCCCTGGTCAGGCAGATCTGCAATTCAGATCAAATATATTTTACTTTTTCTTATAAACATTTCCAGACTTTATCGTTTGTGCATATTTTCCGTTTATTAAATGTATTTCTGTGTATTTATTTATATTAGTATTAATGCACTCATTTATAAACGCTCTTATACGTTGTTTTAACTTTTTTGTCTGTAAACTGAAAAAATAAAATTGAAGTTTATTTGACACAGATATTTTTATTTTTAAGATAAGTCTATTGTTTTCATTGAACATGAAAGCAATCACATCATGTGAAACCCAGAAGCAGCACCGACACAGGATGAGACAATGATTTCTGGACACCTGTAGGCGACATAACTTAGTTGTGTCATTTAAAGGTGTGAACATGAAAGCCCTTGCTACTCCTATGCTCTTTCCTACGTCACATTCCTTGCCAACAGAATTTGTACCTTTTCACCTTTGAAAACTGTGTAACCCTGGGCGTAGGACTACGCTACGCTCGCGGAGCGTGCGTAGTTTGCGCTACTACGTGCTGTGCGAATTGCACGTAGCACTGTGCAAAAATGCTTAGGGTAGCGGGCATTTTTTGCTTGCTCGCGGTCCTCACCGTCAAGTTGGCGACCACGAGCGAGCAAAATCACCATTGTGGCGAGAATTTTTCTCGTTCGCGATCAGCAACATCACGTTGCCGATCACGAGAATGGAAAATATACCTTCCGGCGATATTCTCAATGCGGAGAGGTCAGGTTTCTCATTGCGAGTGGTCGCATATGCTCGCGACCACTCGTGATGATAAACTACCAGTCCACGTTGAGAAAGCTGCCGCTCGAGATACAAATCTACTTGAGCGGCAGAAAAAGAACGCTTGCCCTGTGCAAAATGCTATTTTGCAATGATTGCACAGTGCGGACAAGTATCCGGCACTGTGCAATCTGTGCGAACAGCATTGTCCCTACCCCACTACGCAGTTAGCGTAGCTTGCGTAGTGCACTTCGCGTAGCACTACTATGCGAACTACACCCAGGGATAACACTGTGTGAACTAGACTAGTGATGTTTTGTACACATCATCACATGCTCAAGTCGGTATAATAGTGAACATTCCACTAGGAGGACAAAGCAGGTTTTTAGACTTCTTGATTACCAGTGATTAAGCTCATGGTGCATTTTGTTGTTCAGAATGTCCACCTGCCGGAGTGATGCCAGCTATATTGGTTTCTGTTACCAAAACAACATACAGAGTAATTATTTAACTCTTAATAAAATGTATCCTTGCATACAATGATATACACAAGTTTTTAAAAAACATTACCAATATGAGATATATTACTTGGCAGTATTTCAGCCCAGGATCTAAAAAGCAGCATTACTGGCACATTCTGTACAACATATGTTGGATGTCCAGATTCACAGGTGCACTGGAGTTTGTGTAAAATGCTCCTTCCATATTAGGTCTGAAGACCATGCCCAATTAGACATTTAACCTTCCCCCGTGCTCCTTAAACATTGCACATCATCTAATCTTCTGTAGTTGTGTGGTGTAACCACCCCTGGTCTGCCATTATCTTTTGTCTCATGTACTCTTGCTCCATGTACATTTTCCCACTTTTCCCTTGCAATGCACTATGCATTATAGGCACTACCACATTCTGTGCCTTGTTGGTGGTGTGTGCATCAAGAGGGAGGCGACAAAAATGGCATCTTTTGCTGAGAGACAGCCTTTCAGCTGATTTCACCACTAGTGCCAGCAGTCATTCTTTACTTGTGGCTCCACCATTTAGACTTTAAGACTGTGACGGTTCCCACACGAGGGCGGGGGAGCATCGCCTCACTGCAAACCACACCAGAAAAAATTAAATGGCAATGAAAGACTTCATTGCCATTTGATTCCTAACCATTGTGCACGCTGCAACCGCCAGCCTGGTCCAGCCCAGAGACACGCGGGCGCTTCCTAGAGGACAGGAGCAGTGGCTGGCTGGATGTTCCAAAGTGCGCATGTCACTTTGGCTGGCGGTCTTACGCCGGTCAAAGTGACATGCGCATTTTGAAGCTCTCCACTCAGCTGTCTTAGACAGCTGGGTTGAGACAAGCACAGTAAAACAGTCTACAGATAAATGAATCACAATAGAATCTGCATGCATATACACATCTCTCATATGTTAATCTGAGGAAATCAGGGCTTCCAGGGCGGAATTTCCTCCTGCTCACTGTAATGGACTTCCTTACAAGGACAGTGGCCAATAGATCCAAAAATGTATTTTGCTTGCTCTCTGCTGCGGATCTCCTTGAGCATTGGGATGGCGGCCGCTTGCTGCTTTCCTGTAGACATTTTCTTGTTATTAGAAAATGTGTTTTGGCACAGTTTGTGTTTCTCCCAGCTGCAGCACTTTGCCTACTTCGTGCGGACGCCTCAGTTTTAAAAACCCATAAGCAATGATTTGCATGGATACGACTACTGCAAGGTTCCTTTTCTCTTCTGTTAAGAAATCACCATTTGGAGGATAGATTTGGTCGCTGGGCTTAATTCGGTCCTTGTGGAATTTGGCTTTCACTTAAAACTACAGGGGATAAGGCGCCCATTCTTATAAGCAGTGCATCAACTTAACTATCTGTGGACCTCAAAGTCTCCGATGTGTTTCAGACTCTTATGGCTGACAAGTTGTGAGGAAGAATGACCTGCTCTAAGATTAACAAAGCATACACTTCAGCTTCATTAGTTAAGGAGATGGGGAGAATAGGCTGTGTGTCCCTCTCTCAGTACCACAAACAGTTGACAATGGCCTATTGGATGTTTAAAATTGGGTGCAGCTCAGCTGAGGTCCTTAGCAGGATTAATATAGCCTTATAGCCCACTGCCGAGGGCTTTACCGGTTGTTAATGGCCCTTACCCAAGTTATAACGAGGCCTTTAACAACCGGTATACCATGCAGCAGAAGTGCTATACGGCTATTAATTAGACCATTCCACCCAATAAGGGTAGAACATTCTAAATTTAAAATGGAGAAACATGGCGACAAACATTGGAATGTTGAAGCAGAAGCCATTCTAAGCCCAGAGCTACTCCATTGTCTTCAATGGAGCTCTCCACATTACCATGCTCTAAGAGTTATTAAAATAGGAAGAATTGATCTTGCCCTGGGTGAAGATGCTTCATAAACCTCCGAGTACACAGCCTGAAACCAGAGGCGACAGAATGGACCACCAACTTTCAGAGGAGCCATATGGTCAGTAGGTGGTTATGAGAGCAACTACCATAGCCAATTCCTGAAATACCAGATCTCCAACTTCATTATCCTGCATGTAGCGGGTTTTCGGTTTAATGATAAAGTACCACAAAGCACATGGCTTGCTATTGAAAAGTAGGAGCATGCTTCAGTATTTTCTGAATAAAACAGACCGGCTGATGAACGGTCTCTGTGATCACGTCTTTCGAAAGATCAGGATTCAGGTGGACTTGAATATTTTTGTGCCGTGACCATCAAGCATTGCAAGGCCCGAGTAAGCCTCCGCTCCCTGCAATCAAAAACAAAGGGCTACGTGCCCAAAAACACGGATTTAGGAAGACTGAGTCAAGATGAAACTAGAGAGATGGAGCCTCCAGCATTATTTGGATGGCTGAGGGTGGGTCTTAGTTGTAAGAGGTGATTCACTCTAGAACACTCTTGCATCTGAATTACAACTCATGCATTGATGAACTAAAGTGAAGTTAAGCAGTAAATCGAGACTTCCCTTCAGACAACAAATTGGTAAATCTCTAGCCCTCTTTAGCTATGCTCAGCAGCCTTGCTAAAAACAATTGTCTTAGCTAATAGTTCCAAAAGGCAAGACCTATTGGCTTTGCCAATGCTTGTTGGTTTTAGAGACTATGAGAAAAAAAAAGGCATAGAGTAAAAGCCCAGGTTTTCAACCTGGCAAAGTCTCGCTGAGGTATTCGATTGTTTATTAAAAGTCAAATATTATTGGATTGATTGATTGATTGATTTAAGACTTATATAGCGCGTACTGTCACCCCACGGGTATGCTGGCGCTTCAGACTAAAAAAAGACCATGGTGAAAACAGGTTGCAGCAGAAAGAACCGAAAGAGGGGACTAGGGCTAAACCTTGGGGAAGAGCCAGGTTTTTAGGTGCCTGCGAAACTCTAGTAAGGAACTGAGCTGTCTAAGGCTCTGGGGGAGTTTATTCCACAAACGAGCACCAGCCACGCCAAATGCCCTACCTTCTAACCTAGACCGTTGAAATCTAGGTACCGTCAGTAGACCGGCACTAGAGGAGCGGAGCTGCCTTGTGGGATGATACCATTAAAACCTTTCCTGCATAGGAACAGGACCTAACTCGTGCACTGCTTTGAAAACCAGGCAGAGGGATTTAAAATGAATCCTTTCCATTATAGGCAGCCAATGTAGCTCCCTCAAAGCCAAAGTTGTAGAGGAGCCACGTTGCCTGCCAAGGGCCAATTTGGCTGCTGCTGCCGACTGGATTCTCTGCAGCCCCTGGAAAATGTAAAGTAGGGCCCCCAAATACAGGGAGTTACAATAATCCAGCCTGCTTCCCACTGTGCAGCTTACCACCAGTGATAGCCACTCTTTATGTATTAAAGGGAGTATTTTACGCAGCATACGTATTAAGGCAAAACAGACACTAGCGGTCTTGCTTGCCTGTGATTCCATCTGGAGGTCCTCATCAATCAGCACCCCCAGATTACGTACCTTGCTGACCGGGATTAGTGGTTCCTCCTCTGGGGTGAGCCTAAATTAAGATGGAAATTGTCTGGGCATCCTACCAGAGGAGCAGTATACCACCTCGATTTTTCCACCGTTGAATTGTAAAGAGTTCCTTCTTAGCCAGTCAGTTGTCCGCCGCATGCATTGCTGGAACAAGTTCATGGATAAAGCATGGTCACCTTCTAGAGAAAATGCCAATTGCGTGTCATCGGCATAATTGACTAGGCAGACTCCAGAGGACTTTATGATGGGGAGCAAGGGCTCCAGATAGACATTAAATAAAATGGGACTAATCGCAGAGCCCTGCGGCACCCCATGGATTACTGGTGACTTAATAGAAGAGAACGGTGCTAGTGTTACCACCTGATGTCGTCCTGCTAGGTAAGATTGTAACCATTGCAGTGCCCGGCCTTTCACTCCTATCTCCTTGAGTCTTTCCAATAGGATAATGTGGTTCACTGTGTCGAATGCAGCCAACATATCGAGAAGCACTAAAACAGTAGCATTCCCGTTGCCGGCACGCATGCGCAGGTTATCCAGCATTGTGACCATAGCCTTCTCCGTCCCATGACCTGGGCGGGAACCAAATTGGTCTTTGTCAAGCAGGGAGTTCTCCTCCAGAAAGCACGACAGTTCCCTACTGACCGTTTTTTCTAAGATTTTCATCGGGTAGGGTAGAAGAGAGATGGGCCTAAAATTAGCCGGTACTAATGGGTCCAGTGAACGCTTTTTGATCAGTGGAGTCACCACCGCCAATTTCCAGCCTTCCGGGACCGCTCCTTCATCCAAGGACTGGTTGCAAATTTGCGTCAGCCAAGGAAGTGTTTCGGCCCGATGACTTCCATATTTTGGAGGGAAAGGGATTTATTTATTTATTTTTATTTATTTTATATTCTTATAAAGTGCCAGACTAGACCCCCGAAGGGGTATCTCCGCGCTATTGCTGCAAAGAGGGTGTTCTGATTGTGTGTCCAGAAGAGGAATGTAGACTAGAGAGGCATTATTTACCGGGATACAGGTACGTTTTTAGAGTTTTCCGGAAAGTCAAGTGACTGGTGAGAGACCTTAGTTCTGGAGGCAGAGAGTTCCAGAGTACTGGTCCAGCATGGGCTAGCGCGCGGCCACCTTGTCTGGTCTTCTTCACTCTGGGTACCTGCAATAGCTGCTGGTTACTGGAGCGCAGAGAGCGCCCGGGGATGTAGGGCTGGAAGATTTCAGTCATATATTTCGGGCCCTCCCCTATCATACTCTTGTGAATTGTACATAGAGTTTTAAACTGGACTCGTTTCCTCACTGGAAGCCAGTGGAGTCTCATCAGCAGGGGACAGGAGGGAGTCCTTGGTGGAACATTCAGGACAATCCTTGCTGCTGTATTTTGGATTACCTGCAGTTTGCTAAGTTGTTCCTCGTTAGCTCCGAGGAGCAAACCGTTGCAGTAATCCACCCTGCTGATGACAAGAGCCTGTACAAGAGTTTTTCTGTGATGGTCCGGTATGTAGGGGAAGACTCGTCTTAACATCCCAATAGCCCGAAAGCAGGTACCAGCAACTTGATTTACATGGCCTTTGAAAGTAAGTTGCTGATCAAAAAGCACTCCCAAGTTCCTAACCGTGCTCTTGGGAATGGGAACAGGGCCTAGCTCTAGAGGCCACCAGTCAGATGCCCAGTGTGTTGCCGCTTGCCCAAACATGACCTCAGTTTTCCCCACATTACACTGCAGACAGTTTGATGACATCCATTCTGCAATGGCTCTCATGCCATCTGCAAAAGATCTTTTTATTGTAGGTGTGAGGTTTTTAAAGGGAAAGAGGAGTTGGGTGTCGTCGGCATACGACACCGGGGTGAACCCGAAGGATCTTGCTAAGTTGGCTAAGGGGGCCACATACACGTTGAAGAGTGTAGGGCTTAAACACGAGCCTTGTGGCACTCCCTTGTTGAGCTCCCTATGAGTGGATTTGTGGGAGCCCAGCCTAACTTCTTGGGAACGACCAGACAAAAAGCTCTCCATCCATGCCAGGGCCCCTCCCTCCATGCCTACCTCACCTAGGCGGTTGAGAAGCACCGTGTGAGACACCGTATCAAAAGCGGCGGAGAGATCCAACAGCACCAGAATCATAGAGCTGCCGTCATCCAGTGCCATTTTGAGGTTATTGGTCACTGTCTGAAGGGCTGATTCTGTGCTGTGGTTTGGCCTGAACCCAGATTGTGAATAGTCCAGGCCATCCGTCGCTTCAAGATGTTGAGAGAGATAGGTGTTCACGTGCCTCTCCGTAACCTTGCCTAGGTAGGGTAGGAGAGAGATAGGTCGTAAGTTGGAGAGGTCTGTCCATGGGGATGATGCTTTTTTTCTTATCGGGTTCACCACCGCCCTTTTCCAGTCTGCTGGGACCTGGCCTTTCGTTAGGGAAATATTAATCACATCCAATATGGGGGGTCCCAGGAGGGAAATCATGGGGCCAACCATCTTGGCAGGAATAAGGTCGCTGGGAGACCCTGATTTAATATGGCTGCAGAGGGAAAGGAGCTCTGTGTTGGTAATCGGAGGGAAGGATGTTAGAGGGGGTTTATTATTTATTGCCGGGGTCTGAGGGGGGCAATTGTTGGTTTTATTTATGATGTTATTAGCTACTACTATTCTTTCGTAGATAGTGTTTATTTTATCCTCAAAAAATAGCGAAACTTCATCACATAGATCTTGTGAGAAGTCCTCTGAGCTCTCACATGCAGTCGGTTTAATAAAATTCTGCAGAATATTAAAGAGCTCCTTAGAGCAGTTGCCTGCTTGTGCTATCTGTTGCGTTAGGTATTGTTTCCTAGCTAGCTTTATATTTTTATAATACTCTGATTGAGCATCTAGGAAAACTGCTCTGCTGTTCTCGGTTTTCCTTTTCCTCCAAGCCTTCTCAGCTCGTCTGCATTTTTGTTTTTCTGCTCTCAATTCATAGGTATACCAGCTTTCCTGTTTCGACGCAGGATACTGCTTATGCCTTTTTAAAGGAGCTACAATGTCAATGGCTTGCTTAATAGAGACATTGAGCTTAGCTAAGGCCATATCGGCTGTGTCCGTTGCTAGAATATCCGGGCTTGTCCAGAATTCCTGGATTTTGTTGGCAGTGACTTTATGCCATTGTCGTCGCCAAATGGGGGGAAGAGGAGCACTTTTAACAGGTCTTAATGGAGTTAATAATAAAAATTCTAGCATGGAGTGATCTGTCCATGATATTTCTTTTGCCGGGGAACAGATTACTTTGGCGCAGTTACAGAAAAGTAAATCAAGCATATGTCCTCCTATATGGGTGGGTCCATGATTTTGTTATTCTAGACCTAGGTTAGAGAGGTCTGTAATCATGGCAGTGGATTCAGACAGTGTTGGAAGATCTACATGTGTGTTAAAATCGCCCAAAAGAAGAAAATCTTCTTTGGATTTAAGGTGGGGGGCTAAAATTTCCTGGAGGGTAAGTGCAAATATCGGGTTTGGTCCCAGGGGCCGGTAGACCAGAGCACCTTTCCAGGTAATGGTTGGTTAAAATGATTTTAAAAATCATAATTTCTAGCTGTGGGTGTATGTGTTGTTCTCTAATTGTGACTTTTATGCAATCTTTATGTATGATTGCTAGACCACCTCCAGTTTTAATTTCTCGATCTAAATGTTTGATCTTGTACCCGGAAGGGATCCCCATTGCTATGGCAGTGACTGGATCAAGCGGGGAACCTGAAGAGACGCTATCCACCAAGCTGTCAAATGCAGCTTTTGTTAAAAGTTGGAAGTTGTCCAGGAATATCAACTGTTTCTGATCCTCAGCTCCCCTCTGTCCAGGATTAGGTTGTTGAACCTTATTGTTAACATGGAGAGTATCCACGATCTTTGCGATCTTATCCTGGAAATGTAGCGCAATCTCGTTGCATAGTTTTTGAGATGCTGTCACTTTATTATCCATGCATGTAGGGGCGGACAGTGTCTTAATGATTTTGAAAAGCGCTTTTGTCCCATTTGATGCTTGTACGATTGAGCTGGCATAGAAATCTGCCTTAGCCTTTAGGATGCTCTCTTTATAAAATAGTTGTTTCAACCTTAGATCTTTTTTATTTTCCTCCCGATATCCCTTTCTCCATTTCCTCTGCGCCTTCTTGCGGAGCATACGGAGCCGTTTCAGCTCCTCATCAAACCAGGGAGCCGTGGCCTTCCTCCTATTTTTTAGCCTCTTCATAGGGATTGTCTGGTCTAAAGTGTCAGTTATATAGTTCGTATAGATTATGTAGTTCTCTTCTACAGTCATTGTGGGGACAAAACATGTGGCATCTGGGTCAAATGCAATAGTTCTAGTCTTGTCCAGTTTCGCCCATTCCCTGCCTATTCGGTAGGACCTTTGCTGACCCTCATTGTCCCTCTAATACACCAACCTAATACTAAAATGGACTAGATAGTGGTCCGACCAGTTCTGGGGCACTATGTTTAATACCCTAGTTGTGGCCTGGTTAGAGAATAGCAGATCAAGAACATGCCCCCCCTGATGTGTCGAGCTTTCCACCATCTGGGTAAGCTCCAGGTTCAAACAAGTATGCCTCAGATCTCGCAATTGGCTATTAGCCTTCCCATCTTCCCAGAGATTGAAATCTCCTAAAATAATCATTCTAGTGTGCGCCAACGTAAGATTAGTAATAATATCAAAGAAATTCTGGCAATTGGTGGTACCCCCCGGAGGCCTGTAGCATAACAATCCAGTAAGTAGATTCCCACTTGAAGAATGTAGTGAGAAGCCCATCATTTCTATCCCCTCTACTTCATCAGTCTGTAGTAATCTGAAGTCCAGCTCCTATTTAAAAATAACCCCCAATCCTCCTCCTCTGCCCGTGGCTCTAGGCTTATGAAGAATTTTATAGCCACTAGGGCAGGCAAATCCCACTTCGACTGTAGACTCTGCATTCGTCCAGGTTTCTGTTAGAAACAGTACATCAAGCCCCATGTCCTCAACCAGGTGTGAGACCTCTGTGGAGTGCTTAACAAGTGACCGGCTATTAATCAACCCACCCATAAGGGTCTTTCCATCAGTTCTCAAGGGGGCCGTGGCAGAGGTGACTTTACATTCTAGCTTACCCAGCTTCAGGAGTGGTTCTCTACCATAGGTTATTCGCCCCTGGCCAACTTCCAAACTGGCAGCATTGCCGGCGCCGAGCGCCTCCGGGGCGCAGATGGGCTTGCCTCTATTTAATTTTCTAGTGTATATATGCATACAAAAGCAAATGTAAAACGGATTTTTTTTTCAAATGCTCTGCAATGTCAAAGAAATTGAAATTGGTGGCTAAAAATTGATTTGGTTTCTTTATCCTGACACACAGGAGTAGCACAAGTACAGTAAATCGAATACAGCAGGGGCCGATTGGTGGCTTGATGGAAATACTGGTATGAGCTGACAAAGAGGTCATGCATTAGGGAAAAGAATACAGTGATATGTTCAGGTCTCGAAAATCACACCTTTTGTTTTTTTAATAAAACTATAATTTAAAATTCTCCATCTTTCCAAACAAAATTAAAATATTGATTTTTAAATGAGTTTGTGAATTAAATATTTCATAATATGTGTGTTTGTTTCATGTATACTTGTTTCTGTCATTTTGTTCAGCCTTTTGATGTTCAAATCTAAGAAATTGCTTAGGCTGGCTTCCAGTAGTGATTTCAAATGATTCCACAGAAATCAAAAGGTTAAGAACCACTGGGTTAAAGGCGGTGAGGGCCATACAATGATCTTAGCTATCACAATGGTTGAGAAATTTTGAGGTAGGATCAAAAGTAGGTGACTGACACTTTTCAGTCTTACAGTCAGACTGATGGCTGCCACGCATCAAACATTTTTTCCAACGTTTTAGCTCAGGTTAACATTGACTCAATAATAGACATTGGTAGTCCATCAAAACCCCCAATATAGCTTAGAATGCGTTTTTTCCTTCCATTTAACATATCTACAGCAGAGGAATGTGGTGCTTTGAAAGATCCTTGTTTTTCTTAAATTTGTTTAGCCCTGTTCCTAATTTGAGGTTCAAATTTTGATCACGTAAATAACGAAACCCATGCCTTTTAAAAACATAGTTCCTTAAATTGCTTCGGAGGAAGACTGAAAGCATGCATTTTCCGAATGACCGCTAGCATAAAATAGTGTCCTTCATTTGGGAAAATTTGGTAGTTGGTTAACCACATAAAAAAACAGCCTAGATTATTACAATTGCCTTAGCTTTGTGTTAACCTATTAAAATATGTAAGAAGCACACAAAAGATACAGACCCCTGCTACGAAATCTGTGGCAAACAAGGAAACCTTCCTGAAAAAGAAAAAACAATTCCCACAGCTTCTGGCCGAGACTCGCATTCCCTTTAATACACTGTCATTCACAAGTGCCCAATTGATCATGTTCTTGTGCATCAGCTGGTCTGCAGTGGGCGTGGAAAGCATAAATGGAACAAGATTTTTTTATCCTCTAAAGAAAAAGTTGTGGGTAGGTAAAGATTCTCCCCCCCCACCCCCCACCAATAATCGTTGTTAATAGGGCCATACAAATTCTTTTAGAGCTCAATTTCCCAAAAGTATTGGTGAGAATACTGCAGCATTTAAAGGTAGTGCCAAATATAAACTCATGAAAGATTACAAAAATGTAGAGTAACACAGCACTAGTATATTTATTTTCCATAACAGCAATTGTGCCATGTGCCTAAAAGAAGGTGGTAATGAACTTAGCAGTGTTTTCTCGGATACATATCCAGAGGATACCCCAGCCCTAACTACTTCCCATGAACCTCTTCTCCCCTATTCTGCCTACTTTTACTTTGTGTTCAAAATGTAGGGACGTGCACATTTGTAAAGACAAGCAACTCACAACATTGCAATTTTCTTTTTTATAGGAAGAAAAAAAGCAACTTCAAAACGTGGAGCTATTCCCATCATCATTCCCAGCTGTAATGACCCGGATTCAGAAATAAGGTTATCACTGGAATACATTTCACTAAGATTACAGTCCAAGCTGCTGCTTATGCAGATATAGATTAGTCTTCCGGAAAAAAAAAAAAGTGGAGCAATCCACTTAATTTTATCTGATACAATAGAAATGTACTCAACTGTCTCTGGCTATACCTTAAACAGAGCAAAGACTGAGGTCATGGTTTTAAATAAATTGGGATGGAAAGAATTACTCGGTGGATCTGGATTAATTGGACAACCTCAATTTATGAAGTATCTCTGGATTTTAATTTTACATTAATTTCTCAAAGACAATTCACCATAATGAAAAAAAGTTGGTACCCTACATTTTGAACTTTGTGGGGTAAGATCGAAACTATTAAAATTATGATCATTCTAGTGGTAAACTACTTATTAAGTATGATTACCGCATTTATTTCTAGTGAAGATAATATATTAAACAACTTTCTCTGGAATGGCAAAGGGACCTAGGATATCCTTAAAGAAACTAAGACTTCCCACACCAAGGATAAAAATTGGCAAATTTCTAGGATTACCAATCAGTGTTTCTTTATAAACAAGGGTCCAGGTGACTAACTCAAAGCGCTACATATCAACCAATATGGCAGGAAGTATAAAACTTTTTGAATTTGCAGAATGCTAACCCCATTTAATTTCTAAAGAATCTTTAAGAATAGTGCTGGAATAGGGCTACTTATTTTTAAGATACTAAAAGAAAAAACCCATTTTACGTATTGATTCAAAGATGGAAGCTAAACTAAAAAATTCAAATTTAGAATCTCTTTGGTGTAACAATAATCTTAACGTTGATTGATATAGCATAAATTGGGACAAATGGTCTTCCAGAGGGATATTCTCAATAAAGCAACTGAGCACTAAACCAGAACACTTGCAATATTCTAAAGTATGTCCAAATTGGATAATACGGAATGTTTGATAGGGATTCCTCGATAGTAGAATTAGCTACTAATTTAGATAAGTCCTGGAGATGACGTGTCCAAGTTTAAGTCCACTAAACTAAGTAGACTAACACAATCTAAAAGCGAATCAGAATGTACCCAAGACAAATCTAAGTACAATTGTTCTTTGGCATTTAAGAACAAGATTATAATCTCACTTGCGCAAACAAAATATCAACTTTTAACATAGACCATTTGGGATTCCCACAGACTTTATCAACTGAATCTTCGAGAGAGCCTTTTTTGTTGGAACTGCAACATCTTACTGGAGGACTTGGCTCACATGTTGTTACATTGCACAAAGTTACAAGTGTTCCGTGCTGAAGTTTTATCTGTATAGGAAACTTCTTACTGAGCAAGTCTTCCAAATAGGTTTTCTTTTTTCTAATACACCCAACTGATCCAGTTATTTTTAACAACGACGTTGCATATCGATTCGACTTATTCCTTCCATCAGCTTGCAAGATAATGTTAAGTAATACTCTTAAACAGAAATGGAAAGAATAGTCAATGGTGTCGATATACAACTTTACAACAATTTCAATGGATTGGGATGTGTTTTACATCCCTTATGAAAAAATGTGATTCCTATCTCAAAAATATTAAACCACCATGAACAACTGGACCTGAAAACGTAATGATTTAACTCAAATATACTTTATATTTATGCTATATATTGATCGATTCCCTATTTTACTTTTGATGTTCTTGATGTTAGTACCATGTCACAAGACCGTATTCGGTTTTATAGAGTTTACTCACTTTTGTGCTCTATACCCATCATGACCCAAGATATTTATATACTTGAAGGCCTCGTTTTATACAATACTAATGCTACATGTATCCTATTTTGATAAAATAATAAATATTTTTGAAATACGAAACAAAGGGGGCATCCTCATCAAGGTCCCTGGCTGCAATAGCCCATTTTCCTGAACAGATCATTTTCCTGTCTCCCCCTTTCAGTTAATCCTGTGCAGTACAGAACTTCCCAGTCCCACAAATCAGTATTTACACAATACCCTGCGACAGCCCCGGTTATAATCTGGGCACAGGTTACAAGGGCCTCCCTGCTTCAGGATGTTCTGCCCTACATGTGCGGGGCATGCTGCAGCGTTAAAACAGCTCCTTGGTGCAGTTAGTCATCTGGGACACCTTGGTTCAGTAGACCCTGCTTTCCTGCAATGAAATTTCCATGATCCAAAGTTTATGAATTCACCCAACTTAATGGACAAAACTTTCACCTTTGCTTGCCCATATCAAGATCCCTAATTCACATATGAAATATTGGTCAGTTCATGTGTGTTGGGTTAATATGCAAAGCTAAATACAGTCCTTCTTCTCAATGACCATTCAAGCAGCATTTCCAGGAAATCACCATCACATTTTCCAAAGTACCGAGATATCTGGTTTAATACATCATTTTGGTAAGGAAGTATTTGCAATTTTTACAGAGTATCAACATATGAAATTGCTATATTTAAAGAAGTGATTGCACATAAGTACTAACCATGAAAAGAAAACACAACACAAGGAAGAGTTGGATAAATTTCTTAAATAATTTAATTGAAAAAGTATTTCTTTAAAAAATATTTCTACAAATGCACGATTGCATCATTTGTGTTCACCATTAAATACATCTCAATAGTTTAAAAAGGCTGCAAATCCGTTTCTGCGTACAGTAAGGTTGAGAACTGGCGCGGAGACGGACCCACAAAACTGGAGTGAACATAGGCAACAGGCCCGTAGCCAGAACTGTGGACCTTGGCACGGATAGGGAGCATGTACCAGCCAAGAGAAGACATGTCTGTGAGACCACCATGGCCCCAGAGAGACCTGGTACCATGCATCTGGTGTGCCCAATGAGGTCTGGTACAGCATTAAAAGAGCACACAGAGGAACCAGTACCGCATAGATGCTTTGCCCATAAAAATGTGGTACAGGGAGTCGGCTCTGCCCCAACAAGATCAATACAGTGTTTCTGCGGTGGCCAGAGAGACCTAGTACCATGGGTCTGCTGAGACTATAGAGGCTCTGGTCTTTTATGCGCCTACAGATAAAGGGCAGCATCTAAGTTGTGTATAAACAGATATAGTTTAGGGTCTCCGCTTTGCCCAGAGAGACCAAATTCAGAATCGATGAAATAATTTTGCGAATCCTAGTGGTTACCTCGAAAGCCACAAAAGAAGCATGGAACCGCACATCTACAGAGACGTCTGGAACTCAGACTCTAGTCTGTGAAGCATAGTACTGTGCCTCAGGTCACCAAAGTAGCTCGTTACCGTACCCCTGGTCACCACAGAAGCCTAGTACTGTGCCTCTGGATGCCAGAGAAGCCTGGCACTGCGCTGTTGGAAGAGGACGGAACCTCCAAAACTTAAGAAAAAGATTATTGCCTTCAATCTGCGGAAATTCTCAACAGAACGCGTCGCCCTCAGCGTGCACACCCAGCCACAAATACACAGATTCACACCTGTACATGTACACAAAAGGTTATATCTGCTCACGCCCGCAGTCACACCGAACATGTACACCACCGTAACAATGGTACACATGCTCACACACACGCACATTTGCACTCTGTATGGGGCCTGTTATTATTTAATATTAAAAGAATAAATTGCTGTTCTCCTAGAAGGAAAGGATCATAAAGTTAGAAGTTGTTTGGCAGCTATCACAGCATTTGGAATAAAATGAGAAGACCCAGCCCTCTGTGAGAGTCTGTCCAATCAGCATCCATAGGGTAGGGCGGGACACTTGAGGCGAGGTCTCAGTTCAGTTTTCCAAGTCCCAGGCACCCTGACCCCCCCATTCTCTGCCTTTGTTAAACTCTAGATGTCTCTGTGCAAACTTGCGCTGGTTATCAGACTCTACCTTTTGGCTCATCTCAAGGCAAAATAAAAAAAGATGTTCCCGTCCGACGGCACCCAGAAATGATCACCACCTCCTTCCCATATTCCAACTTCTAGGCCAGGCATCCCTTGCCGGCTGCATAGTGCATGTCTCTGGTTCTGATGTCTGGAAGAAAGTGAAGCAAGTCTCCAAGAGCAGAGGATCCATTTGGAAGCATGCAATTTGTTTTCCGATCACAATTTTTGGAGGTTCTCGGAAGACAGTTGAGGAGGTATCTGGAGATAATTCTGGTTTTCAGGCGGAGGAAGGACGAAACCAATATTTTCAAACTCACTCCAGAGAAAAATCAGATATTCACAGTCCAGGCTACACCACATATCCGAGGGTCGCATTATCCTTCTCTTCCGAACAAGACCAGTACACCTCACTTGCTGCTCCACAAACCAAGTTCACACAATTTCTTGGATCGAGTCAGGGAGACGGGCTGAGTTAGATGTGTCTTCCCTACGTGCCTAGGGTGATATTCCAGCTTAAAATCCACCATCAGAGAGTAAAATTGAGAAAAGCCTATCAGCCTCCAGATGAGGATACAAGGGCTGAGATATAGAATTCTATCCATAACGACCCTCTTCAGGTCAACACAAATCGTGGTTGAAATGTCCCACATGTGTAAAGGAAGAGTCACTCATCGACACCCAAGCGTTTCCTAATCCGTCTTCAATATGAAGCGTTATACCAGCTATTTGGGCTATTCCTGCATCTCCTGTATCCCCATTAAGCAGACAAACAGGGCCTGAGCAAGACAATCCTGCTGACGATATCTTGCTCTGTGCTCCGCTTCTGACAATCCAAGCGTTGGAGGCCACAGGAGCTCCATGTGCAGGGGAGGCTGAGCACCGCAGCTGGGATACTAATGGAATATTCCACAAGTTCATCACTTTTCCATGGCTGTCCCATTGATCCGTGCAGTCAGACCTGGATGGGAAGAGTCTGGTTCATTTGGAGCCTCATGTCTTGGATGCTGCTCAAGATCTTCTTCTGGTGCCCAGCTAGTGTCACGCCTATCCTGAGAAGATCCCTGGGAAAAAGAAAGATTTGAGACATTAAAAACTTTCAAAAAAATTAAATTAAATAAAAAACACTCAAGACAAAACCCCTCGCCTCACTCAAGCATTCCACACCTACACAGAACAAGTCATTGAAAGTGTAGGGAAAACAACAGGTGGAAATGCCTACACAAGAATTCAGATAAAGTGCATCCCACTGAATACTTCACTCAAAGAAACATGAACTAGAAAATGCCCAAAAAGTAACACCTACAGGAGTATATAACTAAGAAGTACCCATTTACGTAAAGGTACTTTAGGATCATGCAGATTTGGGCGAGCCATAACATTTAAAAAGGACACATCGCCAAGAACAAGGAAAAGCAAGGGACAACTGCATCCAGAGGCACAAAAACATAGCCAAACTCCCCAAAAAGCAACCCTTTGCAATTACCCAAAATAACGACTAACAGAAGTCCAAACAGTCACACGAAATAAAATATAAAAACTTGCTAAACACAAGAGTCAAGGCAATGACCAATAAGAACACATCCTCATGGTTGCAGAACATCAGCAGTCAATCACATCCTTAAGACCCCAAATGTAGCGATAGCCATTAAAGTACACCAGACAATCCAAGGTGTAACAAGAAAAACAAGCTAAAACAAAATGGTCTCATATCAAAGTCCCACTGTAGTGTTCCAATACTTAAAAAATGAAATCAGAACAACCATGACAACCTTTTCCAGCAAAAGTCTCCCAGAGCAGATGTTCACAAGAATCTAAAAGGTTTAAACTCCTCAGTCCTCCAACCTCACCACAACAAAGAAATGACTGGCACAAGAACAGTAGGGAACCATAACACATGTCCACAAGAGTAAAAACATGCAGCCGAGAACTGAAAACTTTTCCCACTACGAGACATTCAATGTTACTTTGTGAGCATATTGGGTGAGATCCCAAGATGCCAATTTTATGTGAACATCAACAAATGTATTACAACCAGTAACAAAACATACATGAATAACACAAGGGGAAAAGAAATGAGAGGCATGAACCACCCTAATCCATCATAATGTAAACAACCTAACCATAACTTCAAAAGTGCAGCATTCAGAGGATGGGTATATAAACAGAGTACTAAGCTGTTTGAACACCCATGAAAGTACAAATCCTCACAACAAAACAAACAGGATGTTTACTTTGTGCTGGTTTGGAAGAGTAATTGATGGGAGTGAAAACAGAGAGGGGAAAAAGGCAAACTTGCAATTTCCAACCATTCCCCACTTGCAGAAAGGTAAGACAGTGCAGCTAGTCACTCTATGAGAAGGGACATGTATGAGAGGGGGTAAAGAAAAAGGAAATGAAAGAAGGAAAAATCCTGATGTGATCTAATAAAGGGGATACTCCTGGGCAAATACTTTTGGGGTGAGGGAGGCAAGATTGTAGCTGTGCATACAGGGAGAGTTGGCAGCTTTGCATTGGGAGAGGTGCAGGGATAGGAGATTCCACAGCATTTCTTCATAAATTGTTGAGAATTGTGGGTAGGCCCCTTGATAGGGGAAGAGATAATCCCTAAAGTAACCTGACAAACCTAACTCCACTCCTCACCCTTCCATTATACTCACTCTGATGTCATCTGTGCAACCAAATCGAAGGAGGCAAACCCAGCGTTGATAAAGTTCTCTTTGTACCGTCCCATTTTGATGGCATCGAGCCAGTCTCCCACGGTGGTGAAGGTGGTGTAATCAGGCACCGTCCGGTCAAGCAGAGGCTGGGAGATACTGTGTGCAAGGAGTGGAAAGGATTAATATGGAGCGTGTGAGGCGGGTGGAGCAGTGCAAGGGAGGCGGATGGCGGGGAAGTGAAAGCATGGAGGTGGATGAATGCGAGGGACTGCAGCGCTAGCGGGGAGGTGAGCAGTACGTTTACGGGAGAGGGATCATAGATGGTGAGTAGTGACTAGAGGATAGGGCAGGAAAGTGGAGGTAACGGAGTGGGATGCGAGGTGCTGCATAGGGGAGACGATGGACTATAACAAGCAAAAGAGATGTTCGGTTGGAGACCGAAGGAGACGAGAAGGAGGTAGGACAGAATGAGGACAGCAATTGAGAAGAGTGGATATATGTAGAAGGTGACAGGAGCATTGATGGTTCCCATAAGGGAGTAAGGGGCTGGGTGCTGGAGTTAGGGAAGGGATAGTTAATATAATATGATCTGAAAGGGGCCGAGGTCCAGAATTGGTGCATTAAGTGGCGTAGGACTCAACGGTGGTAGGGCGCAGAGTCGGTCATTGGCAGCAGAATGGATGAGGTGCTACACTGAAGAGGATGGAGATGGACCTGGTTGAGGAGATGATTGCGGAAGACAAGGGTGCACTCACCCATACTGGACCTGGAGATGACCTTGGTGCAGGAGATCAGTGGTGGAGTCTGAGGGAGCTCTCACCAAACCTGGGCCTCGTAGATGTCCCTGGTAAAGGTAGTGAGGGTGAAGTATGAGGAGGTAAAAATAAATCCTTAGGTCTAGACCATGGAGAGGATGCAGATGAAATGAGTGGCACTTGCCTTGACGGAGTCCTCGGGAGGATACTCAAGGGATGCGTGGGATGAATCACAACAGTCAAACACCAGACTACCAATAAGAGATGGTGCAGATGTTGACATGAGATGAAGAATGAGCAGCACTCACTCAGACTGGGACTGGGAGAAGGTCATAAGGGATGGGAGTGATGAATGAGAACCCAGACTAGGACTTAAAGACTGTGTATGGGGGATGCAGATGTGAGTGAGGTCTGAGCATCAGTGCCTAAAGAGACAGTGATGACCAGGGACATTTTATCTCTAGGAGCAAACGCTAACTGAGACTTGGAGATGGATGGGAAAACAGAGGTGCAGTAAAAAAAAGTATACATCCTGATATTGATTTTTCGAGTGGAGATGTGCGACAGTTCAGAGTGAGCCACATATGGCTGTGGGATTTGGAGGTTAACATGACGGGTGAGGGTTCTGGTGTTAGCACAGCCATAATTTCACACTACCAGTGTTCACATGCACTTAGTGAAGCTTGTGACACTAGCTACTTAAAAGCAACATGCAAGGATTAGGAGCCACATAAAGCTCCAACAATTAGAAGTCACACACAGATCTCACATGCACACTCCCAGAATCAAAAACCAAGACCGGGCAGGAATGGAAATGATTTCTCTGGGACAAATACATAGTGTAGACTTCTCAGTTAGTATGAAGCGTGAGGGCCATGGCTAAGAACCAACACACAAAATCCAGTCTTCTGATTACAAATGAGTTTCCTTTGCCAATCTCTTAGCCTCATGCGTGCTCATGACGAGTTCAGCTCGTCATGAGGCACGGTCGCGCTGTGCTCATGACGAGCTGAGCGCGTCATGACCGTTGCGCCTCGCCCACGCGGAGATAATTCCCCTGCTGTGCTGGGCGTTCCATAGGAACGGGCGTGGTCATGACGCGCTCAGCTCGTCATGAGCACAGTGCCACCATGCTGCGTGACGAGCTGAGCTCGTGATGAGCACCGCGGCACTGCGCACGGCCCCCCTCAGCACAGCGGGGGAATTAGCCCCACGGGGAAGGGGTTAAAATACTGAGGGCAGACATTTAGTGATCTCCATCAATAGCAATGTCGTTGTCTATCTTGGTCACTGGAAGATGAGATTTGATGAGGATTTACTTTCCACTCCTCTCAATTGCAAGATTTCCTTCTTCAGGAGCAGAAATTTTATGCACATCGATTTTCCAGGAAGCCCTGGAGACGATAGGGTCCCAGTAAGAAATTGTTGCAATGATTTCCGGTGGAAGCCCAGATCCCATTCCAGCGCTTCAGTATGATTCAATAATCCTCTAATCGGTTGGCTTGACAAAAACACACTATTTTCCACTGAGTCAGATATGAACCCCCATATAGGAGAGCTGGCTGTTACAAACACTTAACTGTAAAATGAGCTATCAGGCCTTTACAACCAAGCAACAAACACTTTGCAATGAATTGCCACTGGAATTGTATATTGAGTGTGTCCTGCACTCCTTTTAAAAAAAATAATTTCAAGGACATTCCATGTAAAATGTTATTGGTGCCTGCAAAACTGATACGCAGCATAGAGCTGCTTGCATACAGCACATTGGTTCTACTGAACTGAATCTACAAACAATGCATGGAGTTCTGCTGTATTTCTGGGTGTGGAGCTACGAAATAACACCTTCTAATGAGCGTTTCCCATTGGAAAGGGCAGGGATCAAGGAGTCCTTTAGAGTTTACTGCAGATGACTGCTCAACACAGAGAAAGGTTCCTACTCACAATGATAGGGGGGAGGGCCTGGATTAATCAGGTCTGCCTAAGGATGCATCAGAGAAGATAGAGATAGAGGACTTCAGTGAAGATCCTGCCAGAGGCGATGGATTTCTTGCCTTAGAAGTGGAGTGGTGTGGCTCACTGGTTAGAGGCGGCAGACCCGGAAGCAGAGGACGGCCCGGGACCAGGGTTCAATTCCCCACGCGGCAGGGTCATGGACCAGGGTCAGCGGACTCGATAATTCTCGCCTCGGTGCCTACTCTAACCAGGGATCACACTCGGCAACTCTGGGCATTAGCTTGCCTGATCTCCACAACGGCCCCCCACATACGCCGGGGATGCCTGGTTTCACCTTGGAGATACCCAGTAGGGACCATCTCACAGGGAAAGCCAGGAACCGGTTCCCCAGCGGTCTATAGCGCAGAGATACTCCTTCGGGAGTCGATTCTAGCGCTTTAGAAACCCATAATTAATTAATTAATTAATTAGAACTGCACAGTATCCTGATTTTGAGTGGCCACCATTGGTCTGAGGTTGAAACTAGGTGATCCAAACTCTGATTCTGTGTATCTGGCAACAGGAAAGAGTGGCACTAGGTTGGGTAATTGAAAGGATAAATAGATACTAACTGAGCCTGCTGTGAAAAACTAGGAAGAGAGTCTGGGCACTAGAGTGTCTTCTGCAAGCAGAGCACCAGTCTGGGCATTTGAAGGTGATGATGCCATCTGGACACTAGACTTGGTCATGTCATATTGAGACTAAGGGGCACCTGGACAAAGGAGATGGCTCTTCCAGGGAAAATAATGGCAGAATACAGATGCTTCTGTGGGAGAAAAGAAAGGAGTTTGGGCAAATGAGGACTGCCAGGAAAGTGAAGAAGAATTCAGGACAGTGGAGAGGAGGCTGTGAGGTGCAAAATGAAGCTGGACAATGGAGTGACAACCTTATGGCTGGATGCTTGGGCTGTCCCTGGCCGAGGGAGTAAGGGATAACCTGTTTAGAACATTGAATAGGACTGAGAGCAGGTCAGAGGGAAGGGATACAGACTTTGAAGAGGGCAATTGTGAGTGGATTCAGTAAATTGGCTTTGATCCTACAGGACAACTGGAGAAAATGTGAGAGAAACCTAATAGGCAAGGGGCCTTTTTGGAAGGAAAGATTCGTTCTACTGTAGGACATAGGATCCTGAATGTCGAAGTGGACACTGCTGTGGAGGACCAGGGCTGAGTAACCCTGGTCGACTCTGGAGAAGAGTAATAGGACAGAGGAGAAGAAAGGTAGCATTAAAAAGGAGCCCTTCCGGACCGGGAAAGAGCAAGAAATTAAAGAGGACCATACTTGTTTGGATATGGAAGAGCACCATGCAAGAGTAGCAGAAGTGAAAGATGTTCACATTGAAAGGGGGTCCCTACTAAGGTGGTAAGTGGAATGGACATTGAAGGAGACACTGAGGTGAAGGTTGGGGTGCTCTCAAAGAGTGCGCTTACCCAGACTGGACGTTGGAGACAATCTTCAGGCTTGCTGCATTCCGAATGAGCTTGTCCAGCGTGTTCACAATTTGAGCAAACTTAGGTCGCAGATTTCGATCTCGCACCCAACAGTCCAACATGAGCTGGTGCAGGGAGCTCGGGCAGTCCATGGGTGGGGGAAGGCGGTAGTCTTGCTCAACTGCATTGATCACCTAACGGTGAGATCGAAATAGGAAAATGATAAGCACAAGTAAACAAAAACATGGATCCCCATCCTCTTCCCAGAGTAAACGTTAAACAAGATAAGTGCTCAGACTCACATCCTGGTTGGACATGTCCCAGTACGGTCGCTCTCCATAGGACATAACCTCCCACATGACGATGCCATAGCTCCAGACGTCACTGGCGGATGTGAATTTCCGATACGCAATAGCTTCTGGCGCAGTCCACCGGATCGGGATTTTTCCACCCTGTGTGAAGCAGCACTTTGGGAGTTTATCGATCAGATCAGAGGCCGCAAATTAATCTACTGCCCACCTCCACATAAAATGATTGACAACATAGATAGCAAATGAATGGCAAGCCAACCACATCCACTAATATGGAGAGTGAAATGGCCCCCAAGGCTGCACAAACTTTTAAAAGATACAGAGTATAATGACCCCTCAAGACATTCTGAACTATAACATCCCCAGAAATGAGCCAGTGAGCTCTACCTGTCCTTTAGGGTTGGACCACAAGTACCCAAGACATTTAGGATGAGAAAGGAACTACTAGCCAGTGCAGAAGCAGAACACGAGCCCTCCTTACCCAATGGTGCCCCGCACAAGGGTGTAACCCACACACCATTCAGATAAGTATAATAATGATGGGTAGGTATAGAAAGGTCACCAAAAGGTTTGTGTTCTTTGCACTACGAGAGTCCCTTCCACCAACACCTCCTCCTGAAGATGAGCACTGGACGTGTGCAGAATTTACATTAGTAAGCAGTTCCTCATCTTACTGACTGTCACTGCATGACTGTCACACAGTATATCTTGGTCCAATCCACATAATGGCTCTGTGGCACAGTTTCTACCCAAAGACCTTTGTAACACACAATATACAACCCAGAGGCACAGATGCACTGTTAACATATACCACAAGTACCCAAGAGATTTAGGATGAGAAGAGACATTCTGATCAGTCTTTATACCCATTATGAGGGTATTATTACACATGCATACCCCAAAATGAGAAACTAGGACAGCACAAATTCCACAGATATGTAACCCCTTCCCCTACACCCTTCCCTCACCCACAATTCATATAATGCAGCTTTGCTTCTGGTGTTGAAATGAGCATGAGATGGAGGGCTGACCACTATGAAATGATGGAGAGCTAAACACTATGCATTGATGCTTACCAGCGAGCTTGTATAGGTGGGGTCGACAGGATCGTCTTCTAGGAAGCGCGAGAGGCCAAAGTCAGACACTTTGCAGACCAGGTTACTGTTCACCAAGATGTTGCGAGCTGCTAGGTCTCGGTGGACATAGTTCATCTCCGCAAGGTACTTCATCCCAGCCGCAATTCCACGCAGCATCCCAACAAGCTGGATGACCGTGAACTGCCCATCATTCAACTGCAATGCAAAGAGGAGAAGTGAGCTTCGAGAGACAATGAAAGAGGAAAAAAATGATCAGGGAGGCCGGAGAGGCAAAGGAAAGAGGCACATGTCATGGAGACTGTCAGAGGGGGAGCGAGAGGCACAAGTCACTCTGTGCGGATGAACAGGAGAATTGGAAAAATGGGGCAACGGAACATGTGGGTGAATTGAAAGAAGAAACGAGCTAGAGAATCATAAGGCGGTGAGGAAGGAGAATACAGAGCTCCATCTGGGAAGTGAGGGTGGCAGGCACGCTTTGTGGGAAGAGTACTGCACAGAAGATCTTAATTAGAAGTGTTCAGTATGAACTTTACCTTGGAAACAATGCTATGTGAGCCCCACCACCCACTTAAAAGAAATCTAGATGCTGAAGATCTGGCCAGCAGATGCCCGCTTCCTTCTGGCTCCCCACTTGAGTGATGCGGGACTACAACACCTTTCCTCAGCGCTCCATGTCCTTTGCTGTCTCTAGCGCTAAGCTCATGCTTTTGGGCAGGTGCCAGCAACTCTTTAAACACCTTGAATATCACAGGATTTATCTTGTCTGGTCCCACCACTATACCTACCTTACTTCCCTTTGCTCCATCACTACAGCTTGTGCTACAACAGGCATCAGGTACAGTTTCTGCAACTGGTGTTGCGGCATGATCTCGATTTGTATTTAATAACAGTATTCAGGACTTGTTTCTGCAAGGAATGCCTTGACCGTAACATGGCTTACACTCCTTTAAGTCCTACCCCAGCCGGCGTTGCCATGATATTCAGTTCCACAGTCCTGCAAGCCATGTATCCGCAACTGGCGCTTTGGCACTCACCCGCAGGAAGGAGTCCAGCGCTCCATTCTCCATGAACTCGGTGACGATCATCACTGGCCGGCTTTTCGTCACCACGCCCTCAAGGTGGATGATGTTGGGGTGGTCGAACTGACCCATGATGCTAGCTTCGCTGAGGAAGTCTCTGCGCTGCCGTTCCGTGTAGCCAGCCTTCAGGGTCTTTATGGCCACAAACATCTCTCGGCGCCCTGGAACCTTCAGTCGTCCACGGCAAACCTCTCCGAACTCGCCTGTCGAGAAGGTAAGAGCTGAAAGATTAAACCCCAGTCTAGGGTAAGGCTGGAGATTTAGGGGTGGGTAAGACAAAAGAAGGAAATGAGAGAAGGGAAAAGAAAAGCATGCTCTGCCCAATAACTGGCTACAGTAAAGTGAGGCCTATGCAGCACCCGGGTGAAAATCGTACGACAAGCGTTGTGATCCTATAACACCCAGGACCCACTCACACTGCAGTGAGCCCAAATTAATGCTTCAGCCAAGACTATCCTGCCTCGGTTTCCCATGGATTTTAGTGAACACCACCTAAGATCCAGAGGAATTATTCCAAGTTGTTCCGTATATTGCGTCATCAGTGAGATATATTGGGAAGCCGCGTGCATCTCTACATAGGAGGATTTGAATTCAGGTAACAAAGAATTATAATTTACCAAGACAAAGAAAGTAGGCACATATGCTTCCTGACTTAGTGCTCAGTCCTTCTCCAGGGCTGCTTAGTTGATATAGCTCGTCTACATTTAGGATTGATATGTTAGGGAGAGAAATGAAGAGAGATGTAGACAGACTTGGAAATACAGAGGTGATGAAGATACATAGAGCAGGAGTGTGATGGGTAGTGAAGTGAGAGATTGAGAGATTGAACTGATGGGGAGGAAGGTGATAGGAGCTCAAACAGATGCTGCAGATCAAACTGATGTACAGAATTCCCTGCACACTGGCGCGGGGATGACCCCTTCCAAAAAGAATCCAAATGTAAAGACTGAATCCATTCGGCAATGGTTTGAATTTAATGCAATTAATCAAGAAGATGTGAGGAGGGAATCACGTCAAGTAGAGTAAAGAAGGGGGAAGCAAAGAGGACAGAGTAATCCGGGACAAAGCAATTTAATTAGAAATACAATCCAAATGCCCACAAAACTGACCTGCTCCAATCACCTCCTCTATCTTCACGTAGGAAATATCGATCTCTTTGGCGAACTCGCGCACAGCCTCATTGGGGTCCTCGTAAGTGAAGGGGTCGATGTAAACCTTCATCCCAGGAGGGACTGAAAAGAGAAAATGGGTCCGTAAATTAGCACCTCTTTGTAGGAGAGCACCCTCATTTAAGAGAATGAGCTAAGCAACTGCACATCAAAACTCATTCCAAGATTATGACACCCCAAGGCCCATCCACATCTTTGCATAGGTGAGGCGGCTATCTCTTGCCATTAGGCAGCCAGGGCTTTCGGCTTGATCATGCTTTGTTTTGTTATAGTTTTTGAAAAAACGTTATTGCTGGGGATTCTGCCGCGACACAGGCAATCAAAAAAATGGTTTAAATCAAAAATATTTTTAGGCCTCAAAAGGCATAAATTGCCTTTGTAATCCCTAGCATTCAAGGGAACTTGGGTGTGTTTGTGCTCCTTGTAAAAGGGCATAATGCTCACTCACAGTGAAGTTACCCAGTGCAAGAAACATAGAAAGGTTGCAATCTTGAATCCAAAGGTTCTTTAAAGCTACACCCACTAAAGATTTACGCAACCGTAAGGTCCACCATAACTTGGGTTCAAATTCCAAGCGTTTGGTGGGTGCCAAGAGCTTCTCTATATGACAAATACCCCGGATGGGCTACAATTAAGCGGCTACCTCCCTAGCCTATTGGTCTTCAGCTCAGACTTCTAAAAGAAACTTCAGCCATGAATGCCCCGTTTGGGAGTGATGTTTACGTGCAGCCTTATGACTTTCAACCACTCCTACCAGGCATGCTATGAATGAGGGCATACATTGTAGGCCACTCTTTCATTCAAAAGTTTTCCAATCATAGTCCACGCTTGTATCCTGAGCCCCCCAAGGTTCCTTCCCATTTATAAGAACTTGTCACTTACTGTATTGTTGCAGTTTCTCAGTGTACTCCGATTCCGAGCCATTCCTCTGTTTTCTGCAATAGATGAAACATCAGGGATTAGATACATGGACATTTATTACAAATAAGCCTCAATTAATACACTCCATCAAAACACCACAAGCCTCCATTCTCCAGAGAACAGCCTCTCCCCCAGCATTGCTCTTCTCAACAATCCCCCTACATTGTAAGAGCCCCATGCCTTCATTGTCCAGCAAGCATTGGCAGACCCAGCACTGATCCGTAAGCATGTTCAGCTTCGCAGACCACTAACGCGTACAGTGCCGGTCACTCGCAACCCCAAACTCTTAAGCAGAGTGTGGGACAACTTGTACAGCACATGCTGCTGCGTGAGCAGTCTAGTTGCTCCTACTGATTCCCACGCCACTCTCAAGTGGACATATGATCAAGAACATTACTGCCTGAGCCCTTTCAGTCTCTACCCTCTTTAAGACAACCTGCTCCTCTTAGGATGCCCAAACACTGCTAGCCTATTGCCCTACAGGTCACTACTGGCAAATGTTGAATCCCTGCTCTGTAGCATGTGGATACTCTGCAGCAGTGCTTAATTTCAGCTAGTGGTTTCCAGTGCTAGGCGCCAGCACCTAATAGTCAAACCCGGCATTTATGACATCTACCTCATAGTGGAGCTGTTTGTGCAATTAAAAGATGAGGTGAACAACAGTTGTTCATTAATTCAATTTTCATTAAAAACTACTAATACCAGCCGCCCATTCCATTCTTATAGCTTTAGGGGCCTCGAACAGTCTATGATGTCACACCTGTAGAAGTGTGATGCTTAGTAGTCAGAGCTGTCCTTGGCAGCGGCAATGGGTGGTGCAAGCTGTGGCGGTCTCCTGACGAGGAAACTGGCACTTATTTTTTTCACAAATTAAGCACTGCTCTGCAGGCATCCCTCAGCCCTACCCTCACTGCCCCATACTGCCCAGCTTCCCTGTCGCCATCCCTCAGCCCGCTGTTCACTTGGCTTTCCTGTGCCCTGCCCCTACACCCAGCTGGGCCCTTCATCGCATCAGTCCACCTACCTGAAGCACACAATGGTGATCACCACCACTACGATGACAAAGACGAGGCCAGCAGTGGCCGATCCCACCACCAGCGGCAGCTGCTCCTGCAGGCTGCTCTTCTCGCCTTCTGGATTGAAGAAAAAGAAAAATGGTGAGGCGCGTGATGGACCAACGGAGTAGGGCTACAGGAGATGGAGAGGTAAAGAGTAGTAAAAAGGATGGAAAGGGGCAGCAGTGAAGAGAATGCATGGGAGATGAGGGGGGGAGAGGTAAACAGAGTCCAAAGATTGTGGCAGAGAGATATGAAAGAAGTGAGGTGTATTGGGCAAGGCAGACCAGAAGGAAAATTAGGAGTGAAGGGAAGTGCAAAGGGAAATTCATCATATAATGGAATAAAGTGTTGAGGAAAGTAGGAGGTGAGTGAGATGTGCTTGTGAAGGATTATCCAAGGTGTGTGCAAGAAGATCCATGCAATTTGTGCCAATGAGTGGTATGGAGGGTGCAAAAGTAGTAGTGTTGGGTGTAGAGCAACAAGTGGTACCATCAACAAATTGTTAAACAGTGAGTTGGTGAACAGGGTGTATGAAAAGAAACAAGGTATATGCAGCAAACTCATTTGGTAGGGGGGAGCGAGCGGGCGAGGATTCATGTAAATTAGCTGGGGAAGACTGATGGTGAGGGAGGGCTGATGTGGGGCACAAGCATATCTTATGGTAGTTTTGGTGCATTAGAGCATGCTTCAGAGCAGGATGTGGAGACATAAACAAAGGAAGATGAGCATTGCATGTGTTGGGAGAGCTTGGAATGTGGGTGTCACTTGAAGAGCAGAGCAGGTGAAAGAAATACCTCTGACAGCATATGGCAGAAGAGTGTCAAAATAGCAAAAAAATCAGGACTGACTGCAATATGGAAGCCAAGAGTGGACAATGGGTGCTTGAGGCAAAGGACGCGACACTGTAGCAACGTAACGAGTAACACCTACCATCTTGTGTGGCGGTCTGGAACTCCATAGGGAGGCTGTAGGAGCCGTATCCCGCCACAGTCCGCGCACGCACCTGCACCATGTACACGGTCTCCGCCTTCAGGCCATCCAGGCGTACTCGGTTATTCTGGCTCGTCACGGTGGCGACCCCCTCACTTGGACCCTGCTTTACCCAGAGAGAGAGAGAGAGAGACTGGTGTAAGCACTAGAGTGTGGTATGACAGGCCTTCCACAACCACTTTTCCAAAGCCCACTTAACCCAGAGCTCCATGAGAAATATAAATCATACACATCAGATGTGGAGGGAAGTCATATTAGCAAGGCATTTTATATACAGAAAAGTCTATGGAAACCTTGGAATTCCTAGATAACACTTTCAGAGTTTGATTATTTTGTTTCGGTGGTTAAATTCTTAGCTCTTTGGTGGCCAAAGAGGAGTAAAACTGGCAGCAGGGGTGGAGAGAAAAATATGTGGCTGTGGGAACAGAGGAAAAACAGGCAGTCTAAACACAGAAGGGAGGCTATAAAAGGAAGTCATCTCATGCTTGTGGTACCCAATGGACTCCACTCTTCATTCACTTCTAGATCATTTACTGTTCCCTCCTGACTCAATCCTCTGCTCGTTGATACCTTGGGGAAGTACTTGATCTCGTAGTCCAGGATGAATCCGTTGGTTTGCTCTGGTGGCGCCCAGGATAGCGTCATGCTGTTGGCTGTGCTGCCATGCAGGTGCATTGTGGGAACTGCAGAAGGTGCTGAAAACAGAAATAAAGATGAGTTTAGAACCAAACTTTGAAAGGCACGTTGAGAGATAGCAGAAACTGAGCATTGTGCATTGATGGATCGCACTTCGGTGAGAGGGGAGGCTGCAATACGGCACGTGTGCACACAAGAGATGGGCCGATGGGAGGCGTGCATGTTGTAGTAGGAGCAGGCTGGACAGTAGACGTAGGACACAGCGTAGATGTGAAAGCAGTCATGGCCAGGGCGCGGAGGAAGAAGTCTGCCAGTAGCATGCAATACAGGGGAAAGAACTGGCAGAGAGGGGAACCCACATACAGGTGAGAGCAGGTCTGGTGTCTTCGAAAAGGCTTGTAGCACCATGTAGGTGAAAGCAGGTGAGGGGACAGTCCTTCAGTAGCAGGCACACAGGTAAGACTACAGACCTTCTGAAGCATGCACGCGCTTAAGAGACCAGGCTTATCCACTGTTCGTATTCATATGAAGTCACGCGACAAAGGACTAGAGGCATGGAGGTCATGAGCATCCCTGGCCAGCAATGTAGGCGAGAGAGCGAGACAACGAAGGAGAAACCAAGAAAGCAGCCCTGAAGGACATCGTACGGTGAAAAGAAGGCAGAGCGGGCAAGTAGCAGGGCACACAGCGGGCATGCACAAGAAAAGCAATACCAGGACCCACAGAACGTGTACAAAAGGGGCAATAGCAAGGACCAGTGGGCTCACGTGAAGTGGGCAAGAATGGGTGATGGCAGGACTCCCAGGTAGAATACAGTAGAGCAGTAAAAAGAGAAGACGGAACCCATGCAAGCAAAGGGCAACAGCGGGCCAATCACAATCCATGTTAGGGGCATTAACCGAGACATAGGGAGGATGCAGTGCATAAATAATAATAAATAATAGCAGTGCATAAAGGGAGCGTGCAGAAGCTGGCGAAGAGTGCGCACACAGTGAGCATGCAAGAGGGGCAGCAGGACTCCTTGGACGCAAGGGAGAGGGGCAATTATTGGGGGGGGGGGGTGTCTCCAGCACGATGCTGCAAAGATGCAGGGGGGTATTAACAGACCACACAGGGAGGATGCAAGTGGAGCAAGAGCTGGGGACACGGGAGGATGCTATAGGGACACCATGCGCGCAAGAGAGAGGGACGTTCGTGGGGGTGGGGTCCCCCAGCACGACAATCTGAGCATGCAAGGGGGTATTAACCGACCACACAGGGAGGGGCACTAGCAGGGCACACAGGAAGCACGCGAGACCGCCTCCTCGGTCACGGCCAGGCCTCCTTTCTGCCCTGCACTCAGTGAGATGTAATCTCTGCCCCATTAACCAACAATCAGTAGACAAATCACACGATCGAGCCTGCAGCTAAAATACCTCTCCTTGGACCAGCGCCTTTCAGAGGAAACTACTTCCGGCTGCCGCTGCACGTGGGGGAGGTCATGGGTGAGAGGGAGAGATGGAGGGTAAGCAAGCAAGCCTAGATGCTGGAAAGAGGCGGTAAATGAAAGGGGCAGGGAGAGGTTAGGAGGGGGTGCAACGGCACTGACATGACAACCGTGGATACGATATTGTGGAGGAGGGGCGGTGCTTATGGGTAAGAAGCCCGGGACAGGCATGGGGGGGGGCAGCTATAGTTCACAGGGGTGTGAAGCAAGGGACAAGATGGGGGCCATTCGGGCACTGAGGGGTGACTGGATAGGTTAGTGGTAGCCTGCAAATGCAATAAAATTGTAGCAACA